>NC_072737.1:54807451-55047847 GCF_026930045.1 Uloborus diversus
CCATATGCAAAAGTTTAAGGGGAGGGGGCTCAGATATTTTCCCAGTGCAGCAGCATATTCCCTCCCCCATAGAAATAGATTTCAGTACAAATTGGAGTAATTAAAATTTGACATTTAATAATTTATTCATTAATTGCTGGAAAAGAAATGTTTTTACATTTTTTCAGAAAAAAAATCTATGAATCAATAAAATCTTACTCTTTAAAAGGGGTTAAAAGCAAGCTATGCTCTCTTAAATTTAACGTTGTAAAACTAAACATTTCTGATTTCTTTGTAAAATCTGGTTTAATATTTGATAAATTTCAGGGTTCATACTCCATTTGGATGATTTTTTTTTTCAAGAGACTGACTTCACTAAACATTTCAGGACCTTGTTATACAAGGAGAATAATACTACTCAAAATCAAACTTGCTAATTTTTAGAAATGAGAATTGGCAAAACTTCTATGTGAATGTCCCTCCCTCATTGATTCATTTACTAGTGATTGAAAAAGTATCAGTGTACTTCGCAAGCACTGTTCTTATCCTATATATTTAAGTAAGCAAAAATACAGTGAATGAAAAATAATGATGCTTAAATGTCTATTAAACATTGAACAAATAGGGCAGAATGGTTATGAATGGGACAGAGGTTGAATGAGTCATTTCTAAGTATCAATACATTTGCCTCACAAAAATATTGCCTAGTACATTTAATCATATATGCAAGTTGACAGTAATTTTGTTATTTAAAGTAAAGCCACATTCTTCAGTAAATTCATTTTTCTAAACCATCCAGTGGTGAATAAATCTGTCGATTCAAATATACTTGTTTACCTATTTACACATTTTCAAATGTGTAAGAATTAATAAGTTTTGAAAATTCCAGAAAATAAGTGTTCAATTCCTGACATCAAGCATAACGGGCCACAAGGATCAGTTTCACAGACCATATGTTGGGCACTCCTGTTTTACAGAATTAGAATTCACCTATTTCTGTTTCCTACCACCCGACTAAAGATCCTTCAACAACTTAAGATAAACTCTGATAAATCAAATATTGCTTTTACCAGTAGTTAAATGAACTTGGATGCAATTGAACTACACTTTATGAGTGGGTGGGTGAAGCAAACCCAAGAACATGCAAGTCCACTACTACAGAACATAAATTGTTGAAAATAGTTAATTCAAAACGAGTGATGTCCAAGCAGTAAAATCTCATTCCAAAAAAAAAGGCGGCCAACCAACGCAGAAATGGGTATGATAGGATTTAAAAACTCAGATTTATTTTTGAGATCCTTCAACTTTCCCAGTTTCAATAGCTTTTACATGCAATTCTGTCAAATCACCCAAGATTTTTAATGACGTTTTAGCTACTGTAACTTTCTCTTTGCCCAGGACATTTTTCCCGACTTAATATAAATTTCCATGACTTTTAACAAAAATATTGTCTCCATGATTCTTCCAGGTCTGAAATTCGTTTCTTTGAACCCTGGAGTTTTCCCTCCATAACACCTATTTTCAAAGAAATATTCCAACCCACAGGAAATCGTATTTATAAAATTTCAAATTACCTCAACAAAAGCGATTCCAATAGCAGTTCCACCAACAGCTCCAACTACACCTTTAATCCTCTCAAGCATCTGGTTAAAGCAACCCTAAAATAAAAAGAAATAGTGTTAAACGAAAATACAGTGGCGGCACAACTTGGGAAAAATAAAAACGGTTGTGCGGATTTCGGAATTTTGCAGATTTCAGGCCATAAAGAAACTATGCATTATCTTAAAATTTAAGAAAACAGCAATAAAAACTTTGTTCATGGATTACTGAAATAATTAGAGTATAATCATTAAAAAAATATATAACTAATTATTTCAACTGTTACTTAAAAAACTTTTAAATCAAAAAGTAATAATTGCTTTTGGAGTAACCACCAACCAGTGCTGCCAGATGGGCAAATCCAGATTTCCAATTCCTTTCCAACTTTTCCACAAAAAGCGATATTTTCTATCAAAATTCCCCAAATTCAAAAATTATTTTTCCACTAATATTTTCATAATATGAATCTACTTCCTCTGATATTTTTCTCTTAAAAAAATTTTTCTCCCCAAATAGCCAAATTTTCTTACAAAATTCTACAACTTTCCCCCCCCCCCCCCCCCCCCCATTTGCTTTTTTTTTTTTTTCGTCTTCTTTATCTTTTTTTATTTTTACTAATAATAAAGGTCAAAGTTTCTCTGTCCGGATCTCTCTCTCTGTCAGGATCTCTGTAACACGCATAGCACCTAGATCGTTCGACCGATTTTCATGAAATTTGGCAAAGAATTAGTTTGTAGCATGGGGGTGTGCACCTTTAAGCTATTTTTCGAAAATTAGATTTTGTCCTTTTTCTATTTTAATTTTAAGAACATTTTCCCGAGCAAAATTATCATAAGATGAACGACTAAATTACCAAGTTATCATAATGTGGAACCATAACGTGGGCAAGCCAATTGGCGAGAAATTCATCATGCATTATTTGTAACTATACAGGGGAACCAAAATACCTTTTAATTTTCTCCTACGGGCAAAGCCGTGCGGGTGCCACTAGTCATAAATACAAGCGCCTGACCGAGAGATAAGAAATAACCAAATATTTTTTTTCTACTCTCATTTAATACTTTACTTCCATATGTACATTTAAACTGAGTTTTGTATACATTTATCCAATAACAATCTTCACTTATTTTTGCCTGTTTTACGTATCAACTAGTTACTCACGCAGAACTATTAATGCAAATTCCGTAGCATAAGATTCCATATAATGTGAAATGCGAATTCCATTAAGTTGAGCAAAGCTAAACCAACGCTGTTTGATACAAACAATGTAACTACCAGATGTCGAGACGCGAATTTAAATACAAAAAAAAAAATTCCGAGGGTTTTTTTTCCCCAGGTTTTCCAAGAAAAAAATTTTCCCCAAAGAATTCCCCTCAAAACCCATTTCCCCGAAAATTTCCCCAGAGAGCACCAGATTTCACAATGGGGAAATTTCCCCTAATCTGGCAACACTGCCACCAACGTAAAGAAACAAAATCCAATAAATGGCACCAGTTTCAAAACACTTGGCATTTATTTTCATTAGTTAAGTCCTTTGCTTACAATTGAAATGTCCAAAATCATCCACATTTGCGTTTTATTGATGCCACGTATCATAAAATATTAGCGTTTTGCGGTAACTCTGCTGCAATCTTTAGCATCTGCTTTCGGTTTACTTTGTTCTGTACTACTAAAAAATATCGTATATTGAGCAAAAATACAAATTTTTTTTTTTTGAAGAAAAAGTTTTTATTTCATTGCATCGCTCACCTTTAGTAGAATGCATAATAAAAACACAGCGTATTGTCCGCAAATTTTGTGTAAAAATTGTTTAGGCATTTCATCATGATTTGATACACCATAATAAAAAAAAATTAAAAATTTCCATATCTACAAAAAAAATGGACGTGGATTTTAAATTGGTAGGTTTGTGGCGCTCCACTGTACTTGAAAAGCTGTTGTGTCTTGCAACTTGCATAAAATAAAACCTACATAGAATTCTGCAAGTCTGGGTCTGCATTTTATGAATACATTAATCTTTCCATGATTTTAACTACCTTCTACATCAAAAAATAACATTTTAATGATATTTTAATACCAATAAAAAGAAAACTCATAATTTATACTCTAATAATAAGGTTCAACTAATAATGCAGGAACATTAAACTATCACAAGAATACATTACAAATACAAATACAAAAGTGACGACCAGCAACAGGCTCTGGGCCCAGCTAGACTTGTCCTAGTCAATTTACAATCCCCAGTGAAGATCAATGGCCCTCTTAAAACTGTCTACTCCTTTGCTCATTACTACCTCTTCCGGTAAGCTGTTCCAAGGTTCCACTAACCTGCTAAAATAATAATTTTTCCTAATATCCATGTTAGTCTGAGATTTAAATAGCTTAAAACAATGACCCCTTGTCCTGTTTTCAGTGCTAAACTTTAGCCCCGTAACATCTTTCGTTTTAATAAATTTAAACAGCTGAATCATGTCCCCTCGGTCTCTTCTTTGCTCAAGACTGTACATTTTTAGCCTTCTAAGCCTGGAATCATAATCTAAGTGGGAAAGTCCACTTATTAGCCTTGTAGCCCGCCTTTGAACCCTTTCCAATACATTAATGTCTTTCCTAAGATAAGGAGACCAAAACTGAACAGCATACTCCAAATGGGGTCTTACCAAACTTCTATATAAGGGCAGAAGAACTTCTTTAGATTTATTTGAAATAGATCTATTGATAAACCCAAGCATCTTATTGGCTTTGTTGCTAGCAATGCTGCACTGTTGGCTAAACTTTAAATCCTGACTTATTAGGACCCCCAGATCAGTAACTTTGTCTGCCTGACTAATGACTGAACCTTACAAATAATAACTTGTACACTTATTTCCATGCCCTAAATGTAGCACTTGACATTTCCCAACATTAACAGCCATACCCCATTTATCAGCCCACTCCGTAATATGATCTAGATCCTCTTGCAGCTGATTTGCTTGTTCTTCATTTTCCACAGTCCCCATAACTTTGACATCATCAGCAAAACAATTCATGTTCCCAGAAATATTTTTGTGAATATCGTTCATAAAGACAATGAACAAAACAGGCCCTAACACTGATCCTTGAGGAACCCCGCTTAAGACCTCACTCCAATTAGAATAATTTCCCCTTACAACTACTCTTTGTTTCCTTCCGGTCAGCCAATTTTTTACATAAATGAAAGTTTTCCCTCCTATTCCTATATCAGCTAATTTGCTAAGTAGAGCAACATGCGGTACCTTATCGAAAGCTTTTTGAAAATCAATGTAAACAACATCTACAGGCTTCTTATTGTCCAAAGCCGTGGTAACTTTGTCATAGAAATGTAATAAATTAGTTGCACAAGATTTACCTTTCCTGAAGCCGTACTGAAAACTAGTCAATAGATTATTAGTCTCTAGAAAATTTACTACCTTAATTTTCATCAATGTTTCAAAAATTTTGCAAACCACCGAAGTTAGACTCACAGGTCTATAATTTCCTGCACTCCCTTTAGACCCTTTCTTGAAGAGCGGTGTAATTTTAGCCAGCTTCCAGTCCTCTGGCACTGTCCCCGAATTATAAGAAGCATTGAAAATGTTTGCGATTACATCTGCTAATTCCTCTGCACATTCAACTAAAATTTTCGGATAAATATTATCTGGCCCCGGAGCCTTAGTCTCTAATTTTTTTCAAATGAAGTAAAACGTCATCCCTGGAAAATACAAAGTCTTCAAGCTGTACTATAGCTTGTGTCTTGTTGGTGTCAACTGTTGAGATACAGTTATCGTTAAAAACACTCGAAAAAAAGTTATTAAGAACATTAGCAATATCACTATCGTCCTGAATCAAAATTCCGTGCTCATCAACCAGTGGCCCAATATGACTATTTCGAACTTTCCCCGAATTAGCGTATGCAAAAAACCTCTTGTATTGTATCTTGTATTGTATCCTCTTGTATCTTGTAAAACATTGTATTTTAAGAGTGTGTCAATAGTGAGATTGGATTGAAGTATGTATAGGAAATCTGAAAAATAACCGAGAAGTCCTAACATTTCTTATTGGTAATTTTCAAAGAGTATATTGTTTAGACAGTGTCATTACCAACAGTATCAAATACACTCGACTTGTTTTTTTTTCCTTTGTACTTTCTCCATAATTTCCAACAGCTTGAAAAGAAACTACTAATGACAAGAAAAAAACTGTTAGTATGAAAAGTGGGCCCTTTGATCACACTAACTTCAACATTTCTCAGTACAGAGTATTTAGACAAGTTTACAATGCAAATTAGAGATGCACCAATAAGCAAATTGGCAGATTACCAATTAATGGCTGTTGATAATCAGATTTATGACTATGAGCATAATTTCATATTATCTTTACTGATAAAGCTCAAAGTTAGTCTGGATATCTAGATCCTTCTCTGACGCGCATAGCGCCTAAACCGTTCCTCCAATTTTCATGAAATTTGGTACAAAATTAGTTTGTAGCATGAGGGTGTGCACCTCGAAGTGATTTTTCGAAAATTCAATTTTGTTCTTTTTCTATTCCAATTTTAAGAACATTTTACCGAGCAAATTACCATAACATGGACGAGTAAATTACCAAATTGTCATAATGTGGAACCGAAACATGGGCGATTAGAGAGAAATTCATCATCCATTATTTGTAAATATACAGGCGAACCAAATGACCTTTTAATTTTCTACTACGAGCAAAGCCTTGCAGGTAACATGATAAAGGCAGTATTCATCCCAGTTTCATACAAAAGCTTCAAGAAATTTTTACTTGAATATGGTTAAAACTTAATAGTTTATACCGTTTTTTTAATTTAATTACTTTTCTCCCCAAGTGCAAACAAGCTATGTGGTAGAATATGGATAACTTTTATACAGATACCCATTACATTATGAAATAAATAACTCTTATGTCAGTCAAGTCCTGTGAAAATTGGTTCAGTAGATTGTGTAAATGGATGGAACATATGTCAATATGGTTCATTATAGATCCTGGCAAAATTGTGTAATTGACTATTCAACTCTTGAAATATGAGGAAAATTAATAGCAAGCATTACTTACATATTTAATTTAAAAGTTTAACTGAAAAGAAGCATGCTTATATGAATGGGATGTTTTCAATAGATATTTTCATTTGCTGTTCTCAATAAAATAACAGTGCATTTTGAAACATTTTTATTTCTTATACCTAATACTAAGAATCTGGTCTCAATAACATAAGAGGAAAATATTTCATAAATATTTTGTGTTTGATAATTCATGGAATGAATTTTACACTTATACACTTAGAGGATGCATATGACTCATAATTAAAGTGACCTTTTGCCCAGTTTTGAACAGAATCGTCCCGTTTTCAAGCAGTCTGTTCCGTTGTCACTACACATAGGGTTGGGACGCAGAAATGTCACATTTTCTGAAAGTTAATAATCTACTGTCCATCTCTGGCAAGTTGAGCTCTGCTGCCCGACAAACGATTCCATTTGTTGAAATACGGGTGAGGAGAAACAGCTCAAAGACTTGCATATTTAATTTGCAGTGTTATTGCCGATTGGCAAACAATATAATTCAGGTAAGAAGTAGCAAGCGGTACAGGATAATAGGGTTGCAATGGTACCAACTTCGCGCCTAAAAATTCTTTTTACTGATTGCTCTCCCTTGAAAGAAATGGACTTGCTCAAAGCCATAGTTCAACTTCTCAGAGGTGGACAGTACACTAACATATTGAAAAATTTGTATTTGGTCACAGATAAAATATAGAGCGGCAATGAAGTTACTTACATAAGTGAAAACTCAAATAGTAGTCAACGTGTAAAAAATGGTAGCATATTTGGCAAACATTAGCCAATTTGGCTTTTTTTATAAATCAGATTTGGAAAATCAAAAGAAAATTCAAAGTAGCAATTATTATGTCACTTTAAAAATTTTGTAGGTATAAATACAAAGAATGCATTATAAATATTTAAATGTGGGTCAGGGGTGATAGACAAGTAAAATTTTCTGAAGACTGTGTGACATTTTCGGAAACTATGAGGAAGAATAGGAATCTTTACATATTTCCAGCAGATCTTTTTATTTCTGCTATATAGCTTTTCTGATATTTTGGGAGTATTATTCATGAAATATGCATATTTTTACAGACAGGTTTTTTGAATGGAAGTTTGAACAGAAGTTTTCAAACTTTTGAAACCTGCGCTCAGTGTTTGAAAATATATTTTCACAAGTAACCAAAATATCCAATATTTTGATATTAATCAGATCTTTTTAGCAGGCACAAAATAGAGTCTGGAAATAGTTACTGCATCCTCAAATAATTTTTTTGTGCTCTTCTATTATAACTATAATACAAACTTAAAGTTGTTGCTTCTTTCATCATTTATCAATATACATTATGTTAAAGTTTACTTACTTAAAGTTACAAACATTTATGAAATGTAAAAAATTAATGTTTTAGAAATTATAACTAATTTTGATGCACAGAATATTAAAAATTCTTTATAACATTTAAAACATCCCAATATCATATTCATAAACATGAAATAGCACATAGTTAAAATATAAAAAGTTATCTAAAACCATTTGCCATATTAGTATTTTTGTTTATTGATCAATTGCAAACATGAAGTCTCAGAGCAACACTAAGACATCTAATCATAGAAATAACACTAAGATATCCTATTGTTGCTCTGAGGGGATGATATATTTTTAAATAATTATTTTACTCTAAATTTTTATTAATTTTAATTAAGTTACTTCAGTATCAGCAGCTTCACTCGTTTTACTTTTGTTAGTTACTATTAAAAAATTACGATTCAAAAATAAAAAATATGCATTAGTTAAGGCACAGCTAATAAAATATTTTCCTCCTTTTGTGATCATCTTTTAATTTTTAACAAGACATCTTTAACCTATATTAAAATCTTTACATTATCGAAAATTTTATGAATAAAATAGAGTATTATATTACCACATAATGTTAATGATATATTAATATAATATATCAGTTATAGTATTACATTTGTTATTTTTAATAGTTAATTAATAACATTAAATATGTTAATATTTATACATTGTAATTTGATAATTATCCAAAATATCATGGTATTTTAAAATGAATTATTGGATATAGTCAAACCTTGCCTGTACTCTGCACACCTGTTTATCATATGAAATTGTTCTAACCTTCAACTTTTGTAAAAATCTTATTTCATTATTGCTATTCTGGTATTACAATTTATTTACTGGTTTAGAAAAACAATACAATATTTTAATATACATTTTTTATGCACCAAAATATATTTAGTTATCTTATAATGAGCAGGGTAAAAGAAGTCCCAAGTCGCACTGGCGGCTAAAAAAAACCTGTCAAATAGTTTTTTTCAACACGGGAATCTTGAGAAATCATGACACAATTTTCCTAAACAGACGACAGGTGGCACAAAATTACAAAGAAAAGATATTTAAAATACAGCTTTAGTGAACTATTAGTACAATTGGGTGGGCTTGCTTTCGAGAGCAAATTTTCTGAAACTGGTGTTGCTGAAAAAATATTGCTGCTTCTAGTGAAAGCGCTCTGTCGAATGCCATCGTAATCAGATATGCCTTTACCTTTTTTTTGTTCAAAAATCATGGTAACAGTCCCCCATGTGCAAGTCCCCCGTAGAAGAGTTCTACGCCTTCCTACAGTAAGGCTAACTTAACCTGGCAGCAATCTGAAGGCTGTTGCAGATCCTAATCACGGCATTAAGAAGCTGCCAGGTAAGATTTGCCCTAATTTCAGAGTGGTACATCCCAAAATATAGAAACTGAGCTGAAATGTGATAGCTATTTTATTTGATAAGTACAGTTCTTATAATACTAAGATAGTAAGACTTTTTCCCCCTTTTTGAGCTCATTAAAGCGTTGTAAAAAGCTTTCTGGTGCATTGTTCCAAAAAAATGGATTTTTCTTCTTAAAAACATTCAAAGAGTTTTACATTAGGGGTATTACGCAACCTTAACAAATTTCGAGTAATGTCGAGACAGAATTTCAAACATTGGTTCGTATAAGAACCCTGCTGTTATACGTAAAGCTTTGCCATTGGCTAAAACTCGTAATTTTTGACATCCAAAATTTGTTGCTAATTACTGGTAAGAATTCTGTTTATCAAATACAATTGAATTCATTCTATAGTTGGGGCAAAGCTAATCTGGTAGTACTGCGAAGGCTAAGCAGATCCTAATCACAGCATTAGGATGCCAACCAGGTTAGGTATGCCCCAACTATAGCTAACATACAAAAATCTGTCAATGTGAAAACCATGCATATTTCATCAATAATCAAAACATAAGTAAAATATCTATTGAATTTAAATACAACAGAAAAGATGTCAACATTCTTGTTTTTCTTTTTCCCCCTAAGGAGAAAAAAAGGATTGCAGTGCCAGCCTAATTTCTTTTTTGGTACAATGGAAGAGTTTAGAGCAATAAAATACGTATATTTTTTAAATTTTCGAGAGGAGGCCTTTCAAGATAGTCAAGGTCATAGTGAAAAACCTTAAACGTATATTAAATGACTTTCTTGCAACATGTATATCAATAGAAAGCTTTACAGTGGATTTTGAAATGTTATTCTACTTTTATATAAGGATATAAGTTAGATTTAAAGGTGCACAGCACACTCTCCCTTTTTTTTTCACATATTTTGAATTTTCTTACAGCTCTGTATTTTGAACAATTTTTAAATAGAAATCTAAAACTTAGAAAAAATGCTTTAATTCTTAATGTAATAAATGAAACACTTACTTTTGAGTAAGAATTGTCTAAAGTACATTGACCTTCAAATTTAGGATCACAGCAGGAATCAGATATATTTCTGTTATTGTAGAGATAATCCATAGGTCCATTAACTCCACAGCACTCCCACTAAAAGTAACAAAGTTTTACTAACTATTCAAAAAATTGTGTTCATATACCATTATGAGAGTTGTTCATTCAGCACTAAATAAAACCAGGGATTAAAATTTGAAATAGGATGCAAGGTCTGCATTACACATTCGCCACTTGGCCAAATGCAGTAAAATCGTGAATTTGGCAAAAAACTGATTTGGCAAGTATTTGCAAACAGAAAATTCTCCAAAATTTCCATTAGAAAAAAAGTTACTTCCCACATCCCCAAAAAATATTAAAAAAATGTATCAAAATTTGTAACAGAAAGAAAAATTACAGCTAAACTTGGAATTTACTCAGAATAACTGCATGTTGCAAGGAATGCTAATTATAGTAACCCTTTCACCCCTCACGTCGGCTGCAACCCTTCACTTTTTTGCCTGTTGGAATTAGAACAGAAAGTATGGTACGAAATGTCTCACACAGCCTATTTCATTTTTTTTTTGTGAAGAAATCTTCCAATTTAGATCAAATTCCCAATCAGTAGAAAAAAAGTTCAAGATTTGAATACTTCTGATAGGCCACATGTAAAAAGAAAATTACAAAGTTTGTATAACAAATACAAACGGCTAAAAGAAAAAAAAAAAGCAGAACAAGAAAAAAAAGGATGCAAAACATTTTGAAAACTCAAAATATCCGTATAACTCTGCACTCTTAAAATTTAATGTCAAATTTTTACCATTGAACGGGCTTTTGTTTATCAATAAAATTAAAGAATGGTGTATGAGTGCTAGAAGAATAAATAAACATTAAGTTTTAATAGTACAATGTCTTTATTATTGATGAGATGTGTATAAAGAATATCTTAATTATTAAATATGATAAAAAAACTTCAGTAGTTATCTTTTTATTTGACACTTTTAATTAAAATGAATGTTTTAAAAAGAAATTGTATTCCTAAACACAGGCCTGGATCTATAAATTTTGGGCCGCTCTGCAAAAAATCCAACAGGGTCTAATCATTCAATAGATTGTTCTGCCCTCTCTCCCTTTCCCAAAATATATATATTTTAACAGCGATTGTTGTATGTTTTAAACTGCTTCAATAATTCTATTTCAACTTTGAATCCATTAGTTGAAATTTTTCATACATATGTATTTCTATTAAGGTTTTTAGCTAGTTTTTTTTAAAGTTATGTCAGCAAGAAAACAATCCTCTCATGACTATGTTACCCCCCCCCCCCCCCTGCTTATGTACTTCAGTAATGTGTTGGTTTCAATTCATTTTTACAAAACATTAAAAAAATATTTTTCATCAAAACTGAAGTATAGTGTTTTTAATTATTATTTCTTTTTTCGGCCGGGGCACCTTAGAGGCAGGCGTTCAAAAATAAAGTACAGTAAAACTTGTGAAGTTGACCACTTTTATTCAGGCACGGAATTAGCTTGTCATATAAGTCAGCCTTTGTAAGTTTATCACCTATTTAAGTTGACGACTAAAGTAGTGCACCGCAAGTGGTCAACTTACATAGGTTTCACTGTATTACGTAAAAATTAAAAGAGCATCCCTAAACTGATTGAAAAGATTTAAAAGAGTGCTATAAGGCCTAAAGAACCTATCACAAAGCTGATCAATTCTAAGCACTGATTCTACATAAAGCTAATTTATGCAACTAAAAAAAATGCAAAATTTAAGAATTCAAAGCAAGTATCTACAAAATCAACTAAAATAGCAATAAACATAATGTACATACAATGTGTTTGTTAATCTCCCATTTTATTTCAAATTATTTAAAATTATAACGACAAAAACTTTGTTGTTCAAGAAATTGAATGGTTTCAGGTTTCAAGCAAAAAGTTATTGTTCATTTCCCTTTAAAAATGTCTTTTAACTGGCTTCTCAATTCAAAATTTCCTGAGGGGGGGAGGGTGATACTGAGAGAAAATACAAGAAAGTACAATAGGTTACAAACTAGTTCACAGTAATTGAAAATCTAGCAATAATTACTTAAATTAATAAGAAGCATTTCAATTCAGAAACTACTCACTTTAGTTTGCATTTCATTCCATACTTTTCTGGCATCTTCCTTATCTTGTCCAATAGTTTCATTCATGCTTTTCCTCAAAAAGTCTTCAAACTATAAAATGAAATCCAGTAAAACATTAATTTTGAAATGTGTAAAAAGACAACATTCAAAATGTACATTCCAAAAGCAAACTTCAATATCATAAAAAATTCATCTTTGAAACTACTTGTTAAATATAAGTAGCTCAAAAAGAACATTTCACTAACTTGTTCAAATTATACTAGCTGAAATATTTCTGAACAGAAAATGTTTGTTATTTGCCACTTTGTTTTTACATACACAACATTTGCATGATTTCCTCTTTAAAAGAACATAAAGTGAAACAAGTTAACAATATCCAAGTACTTAAAAGTACATTGTATAAAGAATTCCTGAACAATAAAAAAATATAGGAAACTAAATTATTCTGTTTCAACCAACTGCATATAGGAGATTCAACATTAGTTGCAGTTCAAACTTTGATAAACCCAGAGTGGTTTGGTTGCACATAGTCATAGCTCACATTTCTGTTATAACACAATTAACAAAGATGAAAAGAAGGTCTTGTCCAAGCAATGCTAACACTTTAAGTTTTAAATTGCAAGACTTCAAGAGTTTAAACAATATTACAACATTGATTGAATGACTACTTTGAAACTTTATTTTGCACTTAAGTTGCAATAAAGATGGTGCGAAACATTTTATATAAAACATACTTTCATTAAATATTTGTTTGGGAATTGCCTTTCAATTTAAATAACCTTTTGCTTTCAACAATTAGGCTGTGTTTCTTTTTTAGGCTTTAACTACAAAACTGTCAAAAACTACTGTATAGCAATAACTTTCTAGAACATTTAAAATGCAGGAATATATTGAGCAGGGAGTCTATTACACAATAAAATAGTCAGTTTTAATTAAATATTTCAAGAAAAAATTGAATATCTTGAACTGAAGAATAGACTAAAAAATGAATTCATATTTTAATTGAATTTCTATAATCAGTTAATTGTTGCAGACTGATTTTTAAGTTCTTAAAAGCTAAACAAGGACCCTTTCTATTTATTTTAGAATTAAAAAAAAAAAAAAACTTATATTGAAAGAGATTGTGATCTGCAACACATGTCATACATACTGCTTCATATCATAAAATGTATTAATTGAACACTTCAGGTTGCTCAAGTGATTAAGAAAAATAACTTAACTGCTCAAGGTTTAAATGAAAAAAAAATACATTTCAGAGGACTTTTCAAATTAGACTGCTTTATAAAAATATGAGCACTGTATGAAGCACAAGTCACACCTTTGTAATCCCAACAAAAATATAAATTTAAGTTGAGAATTTTTATAAGTAACTCAAAAATATTTTTACTTTCAAGTTGTTTATTTTACAAATGAATACCTACATTAAGCAAGCATTCGATTATTTTTAAAGCTCCCTTGATCTTTTCCTAATCTGGTTCTGTTTGAAGATTTTTTTTTTCTTTCATTTTTCTCATTTATCCATGAAGTGACACAAGCATGTCCAAATATTTATAAAATTGCACCAAAAAATTATGAACAGAATTGTCACATTTTGAAACTTTCATTGCATTAGCTTTGTCAAGAAAATGTAAGAGTTAAAAAGTGAGATTAATACTAACTACACGTTTCCAAAAAAGTTATAGACAACAAGAGTGAATGAATTCAAATGTTTATGGTGGATAGAGACCGCAAAAAAAAAGCCTAATGTAGAAAATAACCAAAAACTTATCGTTAAACAAAATCAAAATAAACCAGGTGATAATTTTGCAAAACAGTTCGACAACATTTAATGAATAAAGAAATTTTGGGGAGATTACAGCAACTTTCCCATCCGGATGCCACCGTCCTCATTTGAGGATACACTTCGCACTCTTTTTATAAATAATTTTGCCAACTGAGTCCCAATCTAATTGAAATTTTCATATACTGCACAAAAAACGCGCAAAAATAGACCTCGCAAAAACAGGTTTGATTGAGTGAACTAGTTTTTGTAACAGCAACCAAGGCAGTCACTTAGGAACTACAAATTTAAAATTATTCTAGTATTTACAAACTGTTATGCTTTCCCATGCCTGCTTCATGATTAAAAAGAACAGATTTAAATTTTATGCAAAAATATATAACTTACCTGGTTACGGTATGTATATGCAGCAATACCACCAGCAATTTCAATCACGAAAATGATAAACAAGAGAACACCAAACTAAAAAATATACAGAAAATTATACAAATGTCAAAAAATTTATTTTGATACATTGGTGTTATGATAAGTTTTACTATTCCAACATAGAAAAACTATTCTAAATTTTATTACACCTTAAAAATTTAAATTATTGAAAATAATATTTAAAAAATTAACCTAATTTTTTAATTCAAGAATACAAATTTGTTGGTATAATAAAAGATAGCCACGTTTATAATATCTCAAAATTATGAACTTAAACTAATTGAGACTAACTACTATAAATGGGGGCTACTTTGGCTGTAGAGTCCTTTTTTGGCCCATAATGATTAAAAGATATACCGTTCTATGTATACTTTCAAGAAGCAATTTTTAACCGTATTTTAACAGTATCGGCAAGAGAGCAGTTCCAAGCACTCTGTAATGTATGCCAAGCAGTTCGATAGCTCTGCTCAAGAAGCAACACTAGTGGTTCTGCATTCCTTGTGTTAACATGTATCTTTATAACTCTTCAAACTTTCACATGTGGAAGCAGTTCTACATAAGCAAAGAGTGTTAAGTACCTATTCATTAACAATATTCAGAACTTTGTCATAGTATAGTTGTATATTGTATTTCCCTTTTCTGTTAGGGTTTACATTTTAAAAATTCACAATAACAATGTATCTCGTAACATAAAAAATTATGACCTACTTTGGCCCAGCATAAAAACTTTAAGAATCAGATTCGGAAATTTAAATAAAAGTAAAAAGTAAAACTGTAAACAGGAAAAATACAAGAAAAAAGCAGAAATTCTCAACAACAGAAGACAGCGATTACAGACTCAAATCCTCCGAGCTCAGTTACATGGCTTTTATTATGGAAGATAAAGGAATAAAAAGTTGCAGGAGGTTTAGAAAACTTTGACCCAGTTGTAACTACTTCTTACAAATTTTGTTAAATGTTAGACAGTTTACGAAACATTATTACTGTAGAATGGAATGAGCTGAGGTTTCCAGGAATAGCTGTTGATGCAAGAGAAGGAGCTAATGTTGAAGAAAGCATGGAAAGTACAAAAAAAAAACTTGGAAGTGATCGAAAATTTAAGATTTTTTGTTATTA
Source organism: Uloborus diversus (assembly GCF_026930045.1). NCBI lineage: Eukaryota > Metazoa > Arthropoda > Arachnida > Araneae > Uloboridae > Uloborus > Uloborus diversus. The sequence goes on from NC_072737.1 coordinate 54,823,273, forward strand.
CGAATGGTGTTATCTTAATAAAACCATTGAACCTCCAAAACAGACAAAGATATTGTCCTCCGTCGGTAATTTCTGAGACAATAAGTATGCAAATACATTTTTAAAAATTCATAATTTTCCTCAAACAAAATATACGACTCAATTTGCTTGTAAAATGTATTTTTCAAATAGTTTTTCCTTGAAATACTATCTTTGGCACTAGTTACTTCTACAATGATTTTAAATAATGTAATATAAAATGTTTTCACCTAGAAAAATTTCCAGGAAAACAAAGGTTAAGGGAATGCTTTTTGCTTGATCAATCAGAGGCACTTGTTTTTTTATTTTATGGTAAAATCCATTTTAAGATTAAATTTTAAGTTAATCTCATTGCAATCGACTAAATAGTTTTACATGACTAAGGTTTGCAAGTGTATTATTTGAAAATTTTACACTGATAATAAAAAAATGAGAGCAAAACTAACTAATTTAATTTATTTCTTGTCTTTTTAAAATCACTATGTGGATAGTTCCCCCCCCCCCCCCCCCAAGTATAAATATTTTTATATTATTCATTTATACGCTAAGATTTTCTGTTTAAAATTAACCACCTTGCAGTTTATGACAAGATACCTCGTCCATTTAACATGTAATTCTGGGACTGTCCAACTGCAAGGGAGTTAAAGGGACTCTTTTTTCCACCAAAGGACCCAAATCTATTTCATTAATGGGTCCCTGTGACGCAGGTTACGAATAGTAGAGCGCGAACACAGTTTTCTAAAACTATTTTCAATAAGTTTTTTACTGGCCAAGTTTGTAGCACAGCCAGCAACAGCAGAAGGGAATACTTTTGTTTCAATACATTGATATCTCATATTAACTTATTTCCAAAAGAGAAAAGTTTGCCTGGTCGTTCTAATTTCAGGTTTACTGGCCTATTTATTATTTGTTTATTTATTTTCTTGTTTTCCCTTTTTGAAATGAAAAGCACAAACTAAATACTCACGGTCATAACCATGCAATAATTTTCTCGGATAGCACCACAGCATCCTAAGAAAGCGAGAAGGAAAATGATAACTCCAACAATGATGAGAATTGTGGGTGCCGTAACATATTTAGAGTCCAAGAATACTGTGAAATCTTTCCCTTGAACAACAGCACCAACAGCTATTAGAGCAATACCACAAACCTGTAAAAAAAAATTATCTGAATATAACATTCATAAACAAAACTCAGTAAATGTAAAATGAAAATTTTAATATGTTTTTTGAATACAATAAAAAATGCAACATTCATGATCACAATAACTCATAAAATATAGAAGGGGTCACTTGTAAATACATAACAAGTTTGCAATTTGTTACAAACTTGTGCATTTCATACCTTATTTTTCTTTTAAAATCCATTAATATTTACATGCTACTTGCATTTAATTATACATGGTACATTCTAATTAAAATTTTGTTCTAGCAATGCAACAAGAATACATTATAGTACATTGAAATACACCGCCACCTTAGTCATTTCCAGCCAAGGACTGCAGTTTCGTGCTTGTTAGCACTCATCAGCCCGGCATAGGAAAGTGACTGAGCTGGAGATGGAAAACCTCTTAAGGAAGCCAAGAGTGCCAAACAAACTGGTAGCTAATATAGATTTAGCAGACCAGTCCTCGGCTGGAAATGACTAAGCTGGCGGTGTATTTCATGTATTTCTGCTTTAGCCCTGGCTAATGGGCTGTAATTTACTGAAAATACATTATAGTGTTATATTTTGAGGATTTACAATGCACTTCAACTATTTTGAAAACTTAAAATATTTATATCATTATACTCACCAATCTATATTTTTTAAACCACTGTTGCAGTTCCAATTAGAAAAACTTTAAAAAATATTACAAAACATGTTGATTTTGTCAATATAATTTTTAAAATGTTAATTTCTTTTCCCCATCAACATTTTAAAAAATAATATCCTAATAAAACAAAAAAATCTGGTGTAAGAATAAAACAGAGTGCACAATAATACTTTAAAATAAATAAGAGCTGCCAGTTAAAAATTCTGCCTGTAACTTACAGACAGATCACAAGCTAAATATCAATCTGGATCGATAGAGCACACTTGCCGCTGTTTTAGGACTGGCAATTTAAGATTTGGTGGATTTTGGAGCCATAAAAAATATTTTGAATAAGCAGCAATAAAGCAGAATAGTAATGCAAACAAAACACATAATGGCAATTTTTGCTTCTATATTACAATTGTAGATAGCAAAAAATAACTTACAACATTAGAAATGCATACAAAGCAGCAGTAAACACAGGAATTTTTCAAGGGGGAGGGTCGAAAGTACCATTCTTTATTAGACCCAAATACGCCACCAAACAATAATTAAAAGAACACAGTAAAACCCCTCTAATGCGGACACTAACAGGACAATTTTTTTTTGTCTGCAATTGAGGGGTGTCCACAAGACAGTGGTTTAATAATGTTATTTGCCTTACAATCGGGGAATTAAATATTGTCCGCATAGGAGGGGTGTCCATTAGGAGAGGTTGTACTGTATATTTTGATTTTATTGCATGTCAGAAACAAAAATCAGTAAAAAATAAAGTATTAATTCAACAATTGAGGCAGTGAGAAGCAAAGGGATGCAAGTGAAAATTTTCAAGTTTTGAGTAAAAAGTGTTTAAAGATAACATCCTAGGTAGGCTTTCATTGAATTTTTTTTCTAAATCATGCTATACAGCAGCACTTACCAGGGCTACTACTACTATCTCTTGCCCCAAGACCAGAGGAGAGGTTCACATACCATGTGTACAAGTTATCTTCAAATTGTTAATTTTGATACTTATATCCCTTTGTTTCTCACTGCCTCAATTAACATTCATTAATGAAATTAATTAAATCACAAGTGTTTAAATAGATTACCAGAAAGCACAATATTTATTTTCTCATGATTCAAAAATGAAAACCGTAAATACATTCATCATAGAAACACCAAGTCAGAGAAGAAAATTCTCATTTTAATCTAACTCAAACTAAACTCATGATGATTATTATGTTTAACATTCAGTCACCAGTCTGCTGCTATAGATTTACAAATAGTCACACAATAAAATCTAGTTTTTTTTAAGGAGAGGGATATATCTTACTCAGGTGTGATAATAGCGTTACTAGAATGGTACTTTAGTATGTTTTTCGTTTTATCTAAGCTGAGAAAGATCCTTTTTTTAGAATTTGTTACAGAAAGAACTTTTTTTTTTAAGTTTTTCAACACATCATTATAAGGCAAATAATATTCATAACCAGATGGTGCGACTTCAGAGCTCGACATTAAAATGAGAGTTCCATTTTGACCTGCTCTGTCAATAAAATAAAGGGAAAGAAAATTTTAAAAAAATCTCAAGAATATAACAGAAGAGCAAATAAATGGTTTAGTTTTGAGAAAAAGAATGTTTTTATATAGTTTGATTTTGAAGGCCAAGAAAAAAGAGAAAATATTTTTTTTATTCATTAGAACTGAAATGTTTTCGTACAAAATATATGGGTTTACAATCAATCAAAAAACAAAAATATATTGAAGTGATAAGGGTCCAGACCTCTTGTACAACTCCCGAAAATATAATGAAAATATAATAAAAACCGGGAAACTATTTCCGAAATGTTCAGCCTATCGATTGTAATCTGCTTTAAAATTTTAGTATGTACTTGTACTAGGCTCGTCATTTGGCCAATCAAGGGAGGTTGGCGAGAGGGGGGATGATTTTAGAAACAAAATAATTATGTGTTTTTGTATGTATTTTTTTTTTACACAAAATGTATTGAATACATAGCCTTTCCAAATTTTTGGAAAACTTTGGAATGATGGGCCTTAATAAGCTAATTTCTTTTATTACCTATTATTATTTTACATAATATGATTATAAAGTCCTGTCCAGTAACAACTTAGTTTCAGCAAAAGTGTTGGGTATTTTATGTCTTAATGCAGAAAAAAATATATGAATAAGAACAAATTTTGAGGACCGATTATTTGACTGTCTACAACACTATAAAGATTTCACTGAATGAAAAACCAAAACATGTGTAATAAAAAAACATTTACGCACGCATTTACATATAACATTAATACATTACATTATTTTTATATTTATTGATATTATTGATAAATATATCATTTGTATATTTATTAATACATTATTTTAACTCAAAATAAGCAATGGACATGTACTAAAGTGCACTGGAAACATAACAATGAAATTTTTGTTGCAGTGCATGTTTAATGCCCTGAAACAAAAAATTTAAATCTTATGCATCTAACTTTTTTTTTCTGCTCTTTGGGGAAAAAAATGTAATGTTTCGAAGCCTTTGATTTTTTTAAACATCTATCTTTCTGCTTTAGCCCTGGCTAATTGGGCGGTAATTTACTGAATCTAGCATAGTTATCTGAAGTTTAAATTAATGTCTTAAAGAAAATAAAAATCAGATCAACATCCTTAAATTTCCATTCAAGCTAAAAATTTTGTGCAGATCTCACCTAAGGTATTTTAAATTTTGATGGGGTTAACAATATAAAGGAGGCCGTAGAAGTAGTTTGTGACAAGCCCAAAAATTTCTGTACATGCCCCTGCAGCTTAAGGATTTAAGGTTAGTTCCATCTCTCAATAAAAATTTATTTCATTCATAGAACAAGATTTAAATTTAAAAAGTTGCTTAGAAAAAACATTTCATTACTTAAACAAGCAATCCATGAAAGCATAAAAATTATATATTCATGCTATTTGTCATGCAAATACTGTAACATGAAATAATTTTTAAATTATTGCATTTGAAACGCTATAAAACAAGCGAGAGATATCCCATCCTCACAGGGCTGGATTTGGAAGTATGGAGGCCCTGGGGCAATGGAGTGGAGGCCCCTAATCGGCGTTCGAAAAGATAATCATATATTCGAAAATATCAGATACAGTCGACTCCCGACTTAAGCGAGGGATGCGTTCCAAGACTCCTCGCGTAAGTCGAAATTTCGCGTTGTGGAAAAACATATGCTTTGAATTTTTTTAGAAGCATACTTAATTCTTTTAGACACTTATAAACACCCCCAAACTGCTTTAAAGCATTCCTCAACTAAACACTACAGTTTCCTACACAAAGAAATGAACTTTTACTGTATTTAAAAAATAGAAACTGTTTAACATGAAACACAAGGTGCATAAAACGAATGATCAATGGGAGGAAAAGACAAAACACTGCTGGCTCGCACAGTATGAAGAAAAAAAATTGCTGCGCTATAATAGTGCTATAGTAGCAATATTTATGAGTTAACAAATGAAGATGTTGATTTAAGCTCTGTGATAAGATCTTTTAAATACGGTTGCTTTGGTAATGTTTCACTTTGTGGCAAGAGCCCCTCCTCCTGTTCTATTTAATCCACAATACAAGAGCAGCTTCCATTTTACTATTTACTTTGCTAGACTGCTGCGCAAGCTTCAGTATTGAAATTAAGTTCTGAAACTTTAAGGATATCTTGTTTTGACTTTTATTTGTACTTATGGAAGATTCACTCATACTTATTGCTGCTCTACCCCTACCGTCGACTTTTTTTTGTTTAATTTGTAGCACATCGAGACTCTTAGCTTCTTTTTTTTAACAGAAACTTTTTTTTCTTCCCATCTTCACTAACTTTAGATGAAGGTACCACTAAGGTGTCAATATATTTCAACTTTTAAACTAGTTTGGTGTGGGAACTTTCACTGTCACACTGTCAGTGATGCTCAAAGGGATATATATGTAATAACATTCACGAAATCAATATTTAGTAACCAATAATGAAGCCGATACTTCCTTCCAAAAAAATTCGTGTTGTGAACTAAAAATTCACGTTCACTCTAAAATTCGTTACTTGTGAAAAATTCGCGTTATAGCCATTTCGCATAAGTTGAATCGCGTTGTAGCGGGAGAGTCGACTGTACTTTGATATATCCGAATATTTTGATATAAGGTCAGTTGGTGTAAGTGCGGTCTTGGGACAAGTGCGGCTTAGGTAAATAATCAGAAACCGGGAATATCTGCAAGGCTGCTGTCATCTGGGTAGCTTGGTAAACGTCATTACTTTGCACTGCGTGAATGGTAACTCTACTCCTTCCCTGGTTTCCTAACTTTTCTCTTTCCCACTACAGTGCCATGTTGTTATGGTTCGAGAAATCATTGTTTCTTCTGTTGTTCTCACTTTTTCGTGCTTCCAAAACGTAAGTACAACTATTTCATGTCTGCTTTTTGTATTTTTGAAGCTGAGATTTATTATTATTTACTTTCAAATCAATTAATTTTAGGGCTGCACTTGTCCCAGAAAATTATACGACTGGGAAAGTGTGGCCCGAAAAAAAGGGGCAAGTGCAGCCTCGCATTTTTTGGGGCTGCACTTTCCTATTAATCTAGATATGTTATTTTATGACAGATATAATTTTTTCGCAACGATTTAATGAAGCAATGTAATTAATTTGTAATTCTTCCGAAATTACGAGGAGGAAGAAAGTGACGATAATGAAAATATGAGCTTAAGGGAAGATTTACATGATGAAATAACAGTCGAAGAAATGATTGCCACAGAGCAAAAACAGCAAGAAGATATCATTCAGTGGGGAAGGCATCCAACGGAGAGAAAGGTAGGCGACTGGGTTCTTGTGAGATTTTCTACAAAAAAGATGTCTAAACATTTTGTAGGACAAATTACTAATATAAATGATGATAATTTCTCTGAAATTAAATTTTTTTCAAGTTAAAAGCAGGTGGAAATTATAGCATTGTGTTTAGTTATCCTTCAAGAGACGACAGCGAGATCCAAGACGACGACATTGCATCAATCCTTCTTCAGGTCGTAGAGGAAATTCAATATTCCAAGTAACGTTTTCAGAATATAATATAAATTAAATTGTTAATTACTATACTTCTTTATTGTTAATTACTATACTAAGTGTACTTATACAAAAAAATATGTTCAAGTTCGCCAAAAACATGTTACCTTTTGTCAGTTGTATAGTTACCTTTTGTATTATTAAGTTAATATTTTATAAGTTTGTTGATATTCAAGTTTTAAAGATTATTCCTTGGTATGCAAGTTTTTTTCTTTTTCTTTTTTTAAGCTTATTAGCATAATAAAAGTTCTTTCATGTTCCTTATTTAATTTAAAATAAAAACTTCATAACTTTGTTTAATAATCCATTGTTCCTTGAACGTTCTTCATTTTTACATTGACAGGTTTCGTTAAGAAAAATGTAATAACTTCCCAATGAATAGGTGAAAATTAAAATTAAAAAATCGTTTTTAATCAGGAAAAAATACTCTATTGATTGCACTTGCCACTTATTTTCTCAAACGGTTTTTAAAAAAAATTCAGATAGATGATGCTCTTGCCCCACTTTTATTGAGAAAGTGCGGTCCTAGAGCACAATAGTTTAAAATGTTTTTTTCAACGTTTTTACCTGCAATGATTTTAACAGGCTCATGTCTCGGGAAACACACTAAAACAGGTAACATATGAAATAAAAATTAAATTTGTATCAAGTCTTGTAATGTCTAGGCCTTAATAAAGTCGAACTGTACAATTTAAGGGCTGCACTTCTCCCAACTCACCTTATATATGTATATAGATATTTTCAACATGTGAAAGTTAGGAAATTTTGTAAAAATTTTACTGTGCGGAGACCTTTTGTTGTGGAGGCCTTGGGAGCAGTAGCCGCGCCTGCCTTCCCCTAAATCCGGCCCAGCCCATCCTTTCCAATGAAACATTTTAATATTCAGTGGCAGGGGTGCACACACCCCTAAAAATCAAAGACCCTCCCTCCATACACTCAAAACCCCTACGAGAGAAAAATATCCCTCAAAACAACCCTCCCTAAAAATTTCAATGCAGTAGTTTGTGCCATGACATAGTTTAATTTCGTTGATTTTTTTTAATGCATAAACCTCACACTGCCAAGCTTTACCACAACTACTTTCTATGGTATTTCTGGGTTTCCAGCCATTCCTTCTTTTTAAAGCTCAAAAATTGTAGTCTATGTAGTGAAAATTATAGCAACAAACTACAGGACAATCACACTTCTCATTTTTGGCACACCATAACAGAAGAGCAGTAGCTCTTTGTTACACTCAAATGGTAAAGAAATTAGACATCAAAAATTAAATATACGTTTCATACATTTGCATATGCACCATGTAATGTTCATCAATTTAAATCTATTTCTCCGATAAAAAACTGCTGAGAAAACCAATGCTTTCATATTCTTTCATCTGAGGACATATTTAAAAGTGGAGCTTTTTCAACATTCTTACTATCATTCTCAATGAAAGCGGAAAACAATTCTTTAGATTTAAAATATATCATACGAGAGACAAACTAATAAGTGAACAAAATGTGCTTGAAACTGCTTGAACCTAAGACTCAAACATGTAAAAATTCTGCCATTACAATATTATTTTCTCGAACCCCTAGGGGTTCGTGAACTACCGGTTGGGAACCAAATGGTCTATAGACTATCTGGGTCTGGTAATAGCTTTAAAAGTTTTGGAACAATTGCCCTTTATCACATTTTTCTTCCTTCTCTAAAAACTGAGGATAGTTGGTTTCAGTGCATTAGAGTCCCCACCCCCTCCCGAAAGCTGAATATCCGATCCAGGATTGGCTTTTCCACCTCAAAAACTAGTTTGACACGACAAGCATCAAAAATTTGCTTAAACTGTCAAAACTCTAGGTTAATGGTAAATAAACCATTAGATGCATTCAGTAAATTACTGCCCATTAGCCAGGGCTGCAGCAGAAATGCATGAAATACACCGCCAGCTCAGTCATTTTCAGCCGAGGACAGCAGTTTCGTGCTTATTAGCACTCATCAGCCCGGCATAGGAAAGTGACTGATCTGGAGATGGAAAACCTCTTAAGGAAGCCAAGAGTGCCAAACAAACTGGTAGCTAATATAGAATTGGCACAGACCAGATGAGTGACCGAAGCAATGGTTCGGTTCAACTCTAAGACTGAAGGCAAGGCATGGTATATTCAGTAGATTACCGACCATTAGCCAGGAGTAAAGCAGAAATGCATGAAATACACCGCCATTTTCATATCCTTATTTCAAAATTAGAGGTTTTTGACATGACGGTTTAACCACGGTTAAACTATAACGCATGCATTAAAAACTTGCCAACCCTGGCTAGTATTTTTCCTAGATATTGAAAAGGACACACAGCCCAGCCCCTTTAACGGTAATATTCAATGTCTATCTCAACATCAATCATGTGCAGTGGCGGCGCGAGAGCTAAAGTAGACGTCAGCGATGCAGTTTTGCGAGGCCCTTTTAATCATAAAATATTTTCAGACAAATCATTGAATTCATGGAATTAATTTTTGTACTAACTATTGGCACTTAGAGTTCCCAATTCACTTAATTGCCAGGACAAAAACATTTCGTGACTAGTAGCGCAATCGAAAAGTTTTTTTTGGTGGTGTGGGGAGGGGGCGGCACATTGAAGGAGGAAAAATGACTTGATAGAAAAGGGGGCCAGGGGGTCCTCTCCCGTAAAATTTTATAAAATTTGTAGTTTAAAAACGCCATTTTAGGCTTTCTTTGCTGATGTTACGGGAAAAAATTTACAGACGTCTCGGTGGAAATTTCTAGAAACTGAAGCCTTCAAAACGCAATTATAAGCCATATTTATTGACTTTAGGGTCAGAGACTCTCCCAGATCGATTCTTTTGTTTAAAAAAATAGGTCAAAATCAATCCATTGCAAATTCCCGAAATTGAAGTTTCAAAAACAGAATTTTAAACAAACTTTGAAGATTTTACGGGAAGGAAGGGAGTTCTTCCCTCGAAAAATTTTGAAAATAACGGTCCTAAAAACTTCAGCAATGTTTTATATTCAGGAGCCAGTCCACTTAAACTTTTTGTTAATGTAGTTTAAAAAACCTAATTGCTAATGATATGAAAGAAAGGCGGTATGGGGACCCTTGCCCGAATATTTTCTGAAATTCAAGCCTTAAATGCGATTGAAAGGCCATATTTTGTAATATTAGGCTCGGTAATCTTTGAAATTCAAGCTACAAAAACAGAATTTTAAGCGATTTTCGAAGTTGTTTAGTATTTGGGGGCTTTCAGCTGAAAATATCGCGGAATTTAAGATCTGGAAACGAAATTTCAGATGCTCCATAATGCTTTCGGTGTGCGTGTGTATGGAGGGGTGTGTAGGGAACGGGGAGGGGTATGTGTTCGGAGGAGCTGCATTTTGGATATTTTCTTATTTTTAGATGAACTTAGGAAACAAGAGAAAAAGAAAAGAATTAGGACGGGGGTGGGGAGAATAGAGTTAGCTAATCAATAAGCTGTAGCTACTGAATATTTTAAATTCGGCCCCGACAGAATTGGACCCCGCATTTGCTAAGACTGGCTCTGTGCAGTCTCTGCTTCATGCACTATTTTGATTACTTTTGTGTCTGTGGCATTTAATAAGAGCTTCAATTAAAAATATGGAAATTTCTGAAAACTTTTGATAATTTACTTCTGAGAATTTTGCGAGGCCCTATCTGCGCGAGGCCGTCGCCGACGCCTAGCGCCGCCACTGATCATGTGCCTTCCTTGTCCCTTTGAAGTTTATCAACACTTGATCCAAATAGCAAGTGCTTTATCTTGGAAACTCATGCCAGTCGAGCCTTACTCCCTTCATTTTTTCTAGTGCTCTAGGATGGTATGAGAATTTATGAAATTTATATTGAACAAAATTCTTTTGAGGGATTAGCTGAATTTAAATTTTTTTTGAAGCAACCTCACAGCCTTACATATTGCAGTCCCTTCCAGTTGTATAGTTGGTATCCATAGGTTTCACATGTTTTAATGGGGGGGGGGGGATGTCCTGGTCCTACAAGCTCCACTTACAAGCCTCACTAATTTGCAAATTTTGGAAATACAGGGTTCTTGCCCATGGAGTTAACTTCTTAAGGGAAATGATTTCATATTTGACACTAGGTGTAAAAACTGTAAAGAAAATAGGAAAGGCAGCAGTTTCTAGATTTTACATTGGTTCAGAAAAATTAAACATCCACATTGACTCATCTGTTCGATTTTTAAAACCTAATTTTAAATTAAGACTATTAATCGAAAAGTTTTACATGTACACAAGTAAGAGCAAATATTTATACTAATACACTGATAATTCAGCTTTACCCACCAAAAAAATAAGAGTTATGAAACTTTCATAATCCAAAAAAAAAAAATATTTGGATAAAAAAGGGAAAAATAGTAATATAAATTCCCCTCTCTTCTCCAGCTTTTTTAAAAACTTTATTTTGAAAATTTACTAAAATTAGCAAGCACATCACGCACAGATGTGTGTCCTCTATTTAGTAATTTACACACGCTTCCCATAGGTATTTGATAGCAGGGCTGATGAGAGGCCATGTCAGCTTAGTCAGAAACCTAGGATTCGGCTTGGAATTGGAGTAGTATACGTTTTATATGGGTGCCCACCTGGGGGATGGGGTCATCATAGCGCAGACTGTGCATTGAAATTTTTAGGGGATGTTTTTGGGGTTTTTTTTTCTTTTTTTGGAGTGTCTTTGACATTTAGGTGGGGTGAATCCTTGCCCTTAGGGAGTTGGGCGCCCCTGTTTATTGGGGTAAGGCGACCAAACTGAAACGGAGCTCGCCTTTGCTCTCAGCGGCATTGCTTGATAGTAAAATTTGGAGAATAGCAAAACATAGAATGCATAATTAAATATCAATTATTCAAAGCTGAATTCATAATTTGAATCATGAAAAGATTTTGATGTTCTAAGACAATTGAGTTGAGAAAAACAACTCTAGAGTTGCTTGCGTTGAATTTGCATCTTGCAATGTTGACAGGTGATGACGTCATCAGTCAAAACGTAAAATGCAAATAGTGGGATTTTAAATGCAATGCCCCCCAAATATTTATAAAATTACAAAAGCTACGCACTGCCCTAAAAGGAAAAAATCATTTTCCAGTTCAAGGCCAAAGAAAAACTTATCAGTAGGAGTTGCACTATACGAAATGACGCCATTTTATCTACCTTTGTCGAGTTCAACTTAAAATGTTTGAAAAATAATTTTAACTTACAAATGATGAATGACAACAGGATAAGAATTAAATATGGTATGCAAATGTACATACAATGGTAAGAAATCACGGTTTGAGCATAAAATACGAAAAACTTCAAAACTGAAATTCGATAGAGCATTTGTTTACACTTCGCCCAAGCTTCAAGCAAAGTTTAAAATTCTGCAAACGAATATTTGTTGCTACGTAAAACGCTGCAAGTTTCACAAAATAAAACTAACAAATTAGGTTGAAGAAAAAAAGTTACATTATATACATTTATAATGATAGTCAAGTATGAAATGTATTCTTACCACAAATATGAAATTAAATATGAACATCAAATACTTGATGCAACTCATTCCACCTTGAACCATGTTGAATTTTTTGTACGTATCACAAATCAAGATAGAATCAAATTCACTCTAAAAAGTATCCAAGTGAATACGAGTTTTAAACAACGCTATATGCTCGCAAGGAAAGACAAGTTGGCTGTGAAACTGCAGATGTCTACTAACTTGCATATCATGTGATTTGTGACGTCATGCGCCTCATGATGCTATGCACTTGGCATTTGAGACGATTGCGTACAGGTGAAGTAATAAGATTCTCTCTCAATCGCTATGATTTTTACAATATGATAACACGCCAACACAAACTAAAAAACAATAACTTACAGTCGAACGATATTTTTTGATAATGATAGATATGACTAATAATAATTTCAGAAGATTTCTTTCCTGGTTATTATTTGAAATGTTCTAAATTTTAATCACAGTATATGAAATATTTTAATTGTAAAATTATTACATTGAATGCGGTAAGTAAGCAGAGATATGTGATTGTTGATAAAGTACACTTTCCGAAGTTCGGCGCGACTGAATCAAGCCCGTCATTTCGAATTTGTCCGCGAGAGGAGGGGGGTACAAATGATGAATACTCATGAAATTTCATTGAAAGCAGAAAAAACCACGCCCACTTTTTGTAAAATCACCAGTTTCTCAAAGCCAGAGGAGGGCAATTGACCCCCCGACCCCCATGACACCTTAACCTTGAATGACGGGTCTGGACTGAATAAAAACGGATTGTCTTTCTGTGTATTACTTTTTCCGTAAATTATTTAAAATTTAGTTTTATTGTCCCTTTATTTAAAAAAAAAAATCAACTCCTCGTACAAGTTAGACCCGCCATTTCAAAGTTTTCCTGGAGGGGGTGGGGGGAGCAAAGTGAAATCTATTCAATACTCAATACATTTCACAGGAAAAAGAACAAGCAAAAAGGCATAATTACATTGAGGGCGGTCATTTCAAAATCTTCCAGGGGGGGACAAATTGTTTGTTTTCCATACATTTGTTTGGAAAAACAACAAAATACCTACAAAAATGCCTTATTTCATTATGTTTCTAAAATCCGAGGGGAGGGTCAATTGACCGCCCCCCTCCCCATTCACAATTTCCCAAATGACGGGTCAAATTACATGGCGTTTCTAAAATCCTAGGAAGGAGGCATCGACTCCCCCTTCATCCCCGAAGCCTTTTTTTTTTTTTTTTTTTGTTTGTTTGACAGATGAAACATCAAAAACAGCAAAAATGGCATAGATACTCGTTGCCCTGCCGATTTCTTTCTCTCTCTCTCTCTCTCTCTCTCTCTCTCTCTTTTTATTTTAAACTTTATTTAGCCTTTTTGTGGCCTTTTTTGCAAGCAAAAACTCATAGTTATGTTTTGTTAGGGAAAAGAGATATTTTTTGTTACCCATTCCCAGTAGCAGTGGCGCAGCCAGAAAAAATGCGGAGGTGGATCTGGATATGGTTGATTTTAGTTGGTTTCTATGGACAATACCGAAAAATTTCTACGCTTCGAGGGACTATATCCCCAAATCCCGTCCCCCCTCCCGCCCCACTAGCCACTGGTAAAAGCAACGGCAGTAAACCAGTACCAGTTAGGTTTTGTCGCTTTAGACACGCTGAAGATTACCATATAATATTTTCTCCAGAAATATTTTTGTACATAACTTATGCAAGATTCTTTTTGCCTAGTTGTGTGTTGTTGCTAGTCTCTTTTGCATTCGTTTTTTTTTTTTTTTTTTTTTTTTTTTTTGTGTGTGTGTGTGTGTGTAATTAGTCTCTTACAGATTGTAAAATTTATCAAGGTAAATTCCCAAAATAGTTCTTTTTCATGAAAATGACGAAATTTTACCACAATTTTTTTTCCCTTTCACAAAATGCTGACATAAAATAAGAAAAACCTGGTTCGATCCCTGGTAATAGATAAAATGAAGACAACCAAATCTAGTCTAATAATACCAAGAATCACGATTTCCAGAGATGCTACTTCTTCTACAGTGACGTGTCCTACGGAGATTACAGACTTGATTAGGTTTTCTCATTGCTATTCCCGCCATCAAAGTAAGGCAAATTTCCCAGAGGAGCAATTTAATGCCTATTATTCCAAATAACAACGGATGCAGGATGCAGAATGCATCTGAAAAAAATGGAAACATATTGAATGGCGGGAAGTGGGAAGTGTATCACTTGGTGGGGAAACAAACGTAAATTACTTTTCCCCTAAATAGTAACACTTATTAACTAGTATGTTGTGGCCATCACGAAACTTTCTTCTATATTTTTCTTTTTCTTTTTTTTTTTTCTGATCCCTCCCCATGCTTGACGAGGAAGCAATATTCCCAACAAAAACAAAATTACACATGCAAAAACTTGACCCATTGTCTGAATTATTGCAAAAGCAAAGCAAAGAGCGAAAATTGAAAGTTATTTTAAAAGCCTTGCTTGAATGAATTACAAATATTTTATTTGTGAACAAACATAAGATGGCAACAGTTAAAAATTTTAAATCATTGAGATAATATTTCCTATCATTTCCATACAATTAAAATCACGAGAAATACGCAGACGACAATCTATTACGATTTATCTTTCTTATTGTTGCATTAATAAAAATATTTTTATTCGCAAAAAAAAAAAAAAATCAACACCTCTTGGAGCGATCGGCGTCAAAATAGAACCAAAGCCTGTTTACATATGGATTCACATATATTCCAAATTTCAACCAGAACGTAGCATTACTTCTTGAGATAGGGCACTCAAAATGGAAAAAAAAGAACGGGTGATTGCGCTACCCCCTTTTTAGCTGTTGACACAAAAATAAAATCAGTTCTTATACCCACTAAAGGCTACTTGCCGATAAATTTTTCTTTCATTCCGTTCATTATTTCTTGAGATACAGCAGTCACAATTGACGACAAAAAACGTTCTATAGCTCAACCCCCGTTTGAGTTATTGACACCAAAATTGAATCAGCACCTGTTCCTGTTAATACCAACATATGGACCAAATTTTGTTTGATTCCGCCAGTAACTTCCTGAGGAATAGCAAGCACGCGTAACTCGAAAAACGTCCCATTGCTCCACCCCCCTTGGAGGAATTCGCGCCAAAAACTAATGGGCACAAGTTCACATAGGGGCACATATGTGTACTAAATTTCGTTCGATTTCATGCGGTAGTTTTTGTTGTAGAGCGGCCACAAAAAACTGGTCACACACAGACGTGACACACATACATACACACACACATACATACATACACACACACACATACATACACACACACACACAGACAGACAGACATTTTCCAAAAATGGTCGAAATGGACTCAGCACACCTCAAAACGTTCGAATCCGTCAAAATTCGAAATTCGAAAATTTGCACGAATCCAATACTTTCTTCTATATATTAGATATAGAAGAAAGTAAAAATTGAATAACTACCTTTGTGCTTGAAAAGCATAAGAATGTAAAATGGCGTACTATTGCACAAATTATCAGGAATACTGCATACAAGTGTTTTTGGAGTTACAAAGAGCCCACCCCCCTTTTTTTTTGCAAAAGGAGTGAGCTGGTGAGCGAAAAGACAGCCGACAAAAAGGGGTATCCTACCCCGAAACAAGTGTATGCAGTATTCCTGCTAATTTGCGCAATATTGCGTTGTTTTATATTTTAGAATAAATTGAACTCAACTATATCATTTCAGTTTTTGGCTCGGCTAGACGAAAGTTATAAATTTCTATACATTTTGTTCTTTGTTTTGAGAAAATGTTGTTTTACGTGTTAACTAAGAACTCCGAGAAATCCATTAAGAGAAATCCATTGCTTTATAAAAAATACTTTTTTCTTTTAAAGTTTTCCGAACGGTGTTTAGTCCACAGGGGAGTCCGAACTTGATTTGGAGAGGGGGGAGGGGAGGTAAGATAATTCTCAATATTCCGAATGATAAAATACGGGCATGCACCATAAGTACATCTCATGAAAATTGACATTCGAGCATTTAAAAATTGCAATATTTCAATTTATTGTCTCCAAATTTGCCGAACCGTCAGAAAAAATGTGTCGAATTCGAAGAAATTTTGGTAGGTCGCAGTGACCTCCCGTGACCTCTCACTGGTGCGCCCCTGTTAGTGCGTCGGGACGTTGAAATAAATGTCAAATAAATTGGAAAAATATAAAAAAAGTTGCTATTCTCTGACATTTTTTTTTAACCCAATCGTATGTTATTGAAAAATTTAGTACGTGTGTATGTGCGTGTGTGTGCGTGTCTCCTAAGCAAGAAAGGCACGTCTCAAAACTATAATTTATCTCTAAATATTTATTTTGCATCCCCTTAATACAAGTTTTTTGTCACTTCTACGCTCCAAATGACGTGACTGCCTGGTGTCCAACCTACGACCCACTGGCAACATCCGGATCCGGCCCGCGAAGTTGATCCGTACTTTGTTCAAGTTACAAATCGAAAATGTTACAAATTAGGAACACAATCCAATCAGAAATTGGTTTCTGAACAACAGATGCATTTAGCAGTGGCGTACCTAGCATGGGTGTCACCCAGGGCGATAATTTGAGGTGTCACCCCCCCCCCCCCAACAAACGCAAAAAAATAATAATAATAATAATAATAATAATAATAATAAATCTGAACTGAATTACTGAAATTTTTCAAAAACTTGCAATTCCACTTTGGGTGCCACCCTCCCGCCCCCCAGATGGGTGGTGATGCAACTGCGCTTGACAGAGCAAATATAATTGAAAACATTGGGGGAAATTTTCTGAACTGAATTACTGAATTTTTTCAAAAACTTACATTTCCACTTTGGGTGGCACCCCCCAGTTGGTGACACCCGGGGCGGACAGCCCCCTTCCCCCTGTAGCAACGCCACTGCATTTAGTAAAAGAAGCTTAGTAATTGATAACAACAATTATCCGTTTTAATTGTCTTTCCTTTTCCATATTTTCCTAATTTATTCAAAAGAAATTTAAAACCGAGAGAATCATTTCAATACGAGGAGCAGCCCCCGGGTAGAAAAAGGACAGACACCACTGGTCTATAGTAAAAACTGATTTTTTAAATGATCGATTACACATTTATGCATACATTGCGTTTTAGTAACATTAATCTCGAGTTCCTAAACTCTCAATCTTATGACCCACTTTTTAGGAACCTAACCGACACTTCATCCCCATTGTGCTGAAATTTTTCCAACGATATAGGTGCACAGAAAAATATGTCAGAAACTTTTTTTTTTTTCAGCTTCTTTGTTAAGCAGTTTCAAAGTCAAGTCACCACACGTTTTCACATACACCATTCAAAGATAAAACTTTTTTAAAAACGTTTTTTTTCCACCAAATATTTTTACCTAAAACTATGGTTTCCTCTAAAAGTCCTTATTTGATGCGCATACCGAAATTGCATGAACATTAAGGACAAAATTTTTAAAAGTTGTCTTGATGCTTTTATTTCATATAGTGGCAGCCGCACGGCTTTGCCCGTAGAATAAAATTAAAAGGTCTTTTGATTCGCCTGTATATTTACAATTAATGTATGATGAATTGATCGCCAATTGGCTTGCCCAAGTTACGGTTCCACGTTATGATAACTTGGTAATTTACTCGTTCATCTTATGATAATTTTGCTCTGGAAAATGTTCTTAAAATTGGAATAGAAAAAGAACAAAATCGAACTTTCGAAAAATCGCTTGAAGGTGCACACCCCCAAGCTACAAACTAATTCTGTGCCAAATTTCATGAATATCGGCCGAACGGTCTATCTAGGCGCTATGCGCGTCACAGAGATCCTGACAGACAGACAGAGAGACTTTCCGCTTTATTATTAGTAAAGAAGAAAATAGTTTCAGAAGTCGGTTGCAAGAGTCCTCCAATTATTGATCTCATTAGATCATTAAACTGCCTTGACTCTCCGAATTCGAGATCCGCCAATGAGTCGCGACCCATTGTTCAGAAAAATAATGAACGGATGATTCATCAACACTTTGATTCAAAAAATTACGAAGGAACACATGAAATTCTAAACCTTCAGCTGTAAAGTAAAACACACCCTCTTGAAAAGATACTAGTAGAAATCAGGGTCATTACACTTTCTTTGCAAATGATGAAACCGCGTTAACCTTTATATCCTTAACCTTTTTCATTATTTTGTGTGCGACCTCGAGTTCAAAATTCAATATGTTAACCTTGAAGAAAGCTCCAATCTTTCAACACATTCCGTTAAATCATAATACGACTGTTTTAATTCTAGTTTCTGTAGGTTTGAAATACAACAAAAAAAGAACATACGTGTTTGTTGCGTGCATTGTTTGTACATAGAAACACCATGGCGGGGCTTATACGTGTGGGGGGGGGGGCAACAAGACAACCAAAAACCACGACACTTTTAGCGGCAGCAAAAAAATGAAAAAAGAAACGAAATACAAATTTTTGATAAGGCAGGTTTGGAGAATATTGAAATCAAAAAGTGGAAATTGATGGAAGTCTGACAACTTAACTCACGATTTTCTTAAGATTTTAATGAATTTTGTACACAATAACTTTCTCCGAAGAAACACTTGGCCATGAATTAGACCACTGGAAGACCAGAATTGGCCGAAGCATTTTGAGGTGTCACAAACACTTAAAATAATTCCATTATAATTCCACTAAATGAGTGACTTTTGTTAAAGTGAAACAATTGATTTACAAAAGTCTAAACAATGAATGTACAAACTGAAAGTTATTATTCGTGCTAAGTAACGTTTCGTAAACAAATCTACAAAGTAAAACAAGTAATTTTGTCCTGAAAATTTTGATATTTCTGCTTTTTTTATATAATGTCTAGTTCGGGTTCCTAAATTGGAAATTAAAATATCAAATTCACCATAAAAAAAGGGGGGCCCCTTCTCGAATCGCCGCCACTGAGGAAACATTACTATATTCTCCACGTTTAGAAATTCAGAGCACTGAGGCCGTCTTTCTAGCAAGTAATTTAGGCACTGTGACTACAGATATTTTTACCGATTCTACAAACGCATTTTACGCATTGAAAATCGGAAATGCACCTCAAAAATTCAGTCAAAAGGGAGATCCAGGCATTTAAAAACTCCAATATAGCAATTGTGTTTCCATACTTTCCTAATCGTCAGACAAATGTTGCCGAATAAGGAAACTTTTTTGTGTCACAGTGACCTCCCATCGGGGAACCCCTGTTGACAACCCTAGTTATTGGAAAACGCCATTACAAAAATGTACTTGTAAATGAAAGAAATGGGAAAAAAAATCTATTTTCGGTTGTGTCTATTTGCAAGGTTGAAAACGAGCTCATAAAAGTGAAATTGGAATAAATGTTTGCGGGAAACAATTTGCAAGCAAGCATTTTTCGCTTCAGTGGAATTGGAAACATTTTCTTCTCATTATTATCAGCGTCGCTTTCAATTCGGCCAAAAGTGAAACAGGTACTTGGAAGTCGAAATTTTCATTCTAACAGAAAAACACTCTACATTGTCCTTATCTTAGACGTTATCGGACCACGGGACAATATTCCGAACATCAAGCCTTTCTTAGCAAATATTCCTGAGTGAAATTTTCGTTTTCAGATAGCTTCAAAGAAATTATCGTTAAAGGTTTAGCCAAGTTCGTCATTTAGGGGGGGGAGCAGGGGGGGTCAGTTGCCTCCCCCTCATTGTTTTGAGAAGTCAATGCCTTGGCATATGTACGTGGGCGTGATTTTCGCTATTTGTTGCTATAATTTAGGGCTGGGGAGTCGGAGTTAAAAGGACTAACTCCAACTCCGGGAATCTTAGAACTTCTGACTCCGACTCCCAGGGCTGTTCACGGGGGGGGGGGGACTGGGGGTTGGCACAAGTTGTGATACCTAAGTTTGGGGCGGGGCGGGGGTAATTTTTTTTTTATTTATTTATTTAAGCTGGTTTATTGATTTATTTTTAATTAAAAAATTTTTTTATTTTATTCTGTTTATATTTTATTTCATTTATTCATTTAGTATGTGTGTCTGTATGTCATCGGCGTAGCACAGAACTTTTTAAGCAAAATAATAATAATAATAATAATAAATAAAATTAAATAAATAAAAAAAGCAGCTAAAAAACAAATAAAATACAAATGCGAGCTAAAAAATAAAAAAATAGAAGAAGAAAAGAGTTGAGGGTTTTCTTTTGGGGGGGCGGGGAGGATTTGCGCCATTGAGCTTTGGGGGAGGGATGGCACCCCTACTGGCTCCTTTATCCAAGGATGCCAACCGCATTTTGCGGAGTTGCTCCTCAAAAATGGCGAAATTCCGCGGCTCCGCAAAGAAGTTCTTTTGCTCCGCATTTCTCGGCCGAAAGTTTTCTAACTTCAATTTTGCTATTTTATCACCAACAAACATCTAAACATGGGAAATTAACGATGCTTAAATTCAAAAATTGAAATAGTGTTAAAAACTGTTTTATTTATTTGAAAATAATTATTCTTGTACTCGTGCAATTTTTGATCAGTGGTTTTAGTTATTTTTATTGATTTTTATACAAAATACCGTATTGCTCCTCAAAATCACCACAGACGCTCCTCAAATTGTTTCTCCAAGGCTGGCAAACATGCTTTATCCCAAAATCTGTCCGACTCCGAATACGCAAACAAGGCACTGGCAAAGTTGCGGAATTTAAAGGAAAATGTCCGACTCCGACTCTTAAAATTTTAAACCTTTGACTCCCAACTCCGACTCCTTTTACGCAAAATCTGTCTGATTCCGACTCAGCAGCCCAGCTATAATTTAAATTGAGTATATACCCTTTGCCCCCCCCCCTCCTCCCCTGGAAACATTCGAAGTGACGGACCTGGGCTTAGCCATGTGGGAAAATGATTTTTAAATGAAAAATACCTGCACTACTTAAATGCTTCTGAACATGGAGTAAAAATACATCTACATAAATAAAAACAAGAATAATACCATCACCTTAATTTCATGTGCTATAGATACAGCTTTTTAAACTTTTGTTTCATTCCTGAAAGATTTTGAAAAGCCAGTTTCCGATATAATTAAAAATTACTCATACACTTTAACCCTTATTTTCTCAAGTTTTCCTATCTGTCGCATCAAAAGTTCATCCGAAAGGAACTTTGCATTTTAAAGTTTTGAATCGATGACATATTTTGCGAAATGTAGTGTTTGAACTCAGGGGCGTGCTCAGGGGGGGAGGGGGAGAAGAGGCACCCGTTGGCCTTGGCCCGAGCCTGAAGAGGGCCCTATGTTTTTAAAATGAGGGGTGAAATATAGAGGTAAACAGTATGGAGAGGGGCCCGTAAAAGTCATTTGTGACGGGCTCCAAAATTTCCGTGCACGCCCCTGTTTGAAAAATAAATTTAAAGTGCAGCAACTGTTAAATTATTAGGCGAAAAAAAAAAAGAAATCGAGAGAGGAAAAGAGAAAAAGAAGAATGAAAGTAAGGAAAATTAAAATGAAACGATAGAAGTGGGAAGAGAGCCTCTCTGTTTCTCTTCCAAATTGAAACATTTCGATAATACTAAAATTCCATTGCACCATAATGATTCCATAAATATCAAATTCTATAACTGCTTAACACGGTTCCATTATAATTTATCCAGGTGAAAAATTATGCAATATTCGAGTAGGTATTGTGGAACTTCTCTTTTACTTTTATCAATTGAAACCAGCCATTAGAATTTCCTCCTGTCTATCAACAGTTAATGTTAGCCACTGATCGCTGACGAAAACTTGACAATATATTATTTCCTGGTTTAGCAAAAAGAAAACACTTTCTCGAAATAACGGAAGTTGTGATGTACACAACGGCGAAAGAAAACGCTTTCGGCAATAACTTGCTTTACTTTCATTATCTCTTTTGCGTACATAATCGAACATCCCCCCCCCCCCCTTTTTTTAATGCGCAGAATGTATTTCTCTATTTACTTGGCAAACGTGCATTAGTTACTTACAACATGATGCATAATTTAATTAAAAAATTTTATTAACTGATACGCATGATTTGATATATTACACCGCCGGTACATTGCATTTTGATACTCTATACTGCGTTCACGGAAAAGATAAATTAGAAGCAAAGAGACAGGTTGCCAGAAGATTTGCCGATATGTGCTGTATGCCGGTAGATCGAACCATTTTTGAATCGAACACTGATGTTTTTACAAAGGGTTGTTGATTACACAAGACAAGATAGCTTTGTCCAATAATAGAAAATACAATTACATTACATTCGAGTACAATGCATACAGTCGGATCCCGCTACAACGCGATCCAACTTGCGCGAAGTGGCTATAACGCGAGTTTTTCATGAGTAATGAATTTTTTATTTCTGACGCAAATTACTTTTTAACTGATACGCGTGCTTTGATATATTACACCGCCGGTACATTGCATTTTGATACTCTATACTGCGTTCACGGAAAAGATAAATTAGAAGCAAAGAGACAGGTTGCCAGAAGATTTGCCAATATGTGCTGTATACCGGTAGATCGAACCATTTTTTAATCGAACACTGATGTTTTTATAAAGGATTGTTGATTACACAAGACAAGATAGCTTTGTCCAATAATAGAAAATACAATTACGTTACATTCGAGTACAATGCATATGTATATGCGTGGTATTCTGGTACATTATACCACTAGTACCTTGTTTGCTTATAAAATACGCAGGATTTGATTATACCATGAACACTCTAATGAAAAATTGGTGAATAATTTCCTTTGGTTCGTCATACGCTTTGTATCATTTCGTACAATTGGATTCTTGACAAATATTTTTGGTCGGATTTGAAAATTTGTAAAACGTGACAGTCTTACTCACTGGCACAGCCATATTTTTTTTATCTTCTGAGGGGGGGGGGGGAGAGGTTGGTTATAACCGTCCTTAAAAAATTGTCGTGTTACGGTTGACTATCCGTGTTAAAATCTTAGAGCAGGAATTAGTTAGAAAATAGAGAGAGCAAGTCCAATCATTGGCTTAGCAAAAGCTGAGGCAAAGTCCCCAAGTCACGTGATTCAGCAACGACGAATGGTTGACTATTTTTGCAAGAACTAGCGAAAGAAATCTGATTTCTTCCAATGGATGTTGGCCCGTGCCCGATCCTAAAGGAGGCCCGAGGTTGGTGGTGTCGGACTGACACTCCAAACACGCTAAGTTGTTTATCAGATGAGTATAATTTATTGCACGACAACGACATATGCAGGAGTTGTACATTTCTTCGAAATAAAGAGCGAAGTTTTTTGGCGCATTAATAGTTCCCTTCTTGCTACTACAATCGAACTCGCTTCTAACGAGCCCTGATTTAACGAGAACCCAAATTTAGCGAGGAAATCCGAAATACTTGGTTGGTACAATGTTAAGTCAATGGGTGCATAACTCGCTTTTAACGAGCAAACCCCGCTTAAAGCGAGCAATATTTTTGCGATCCATAAAATTTCTGTTGACGTGCAGCGCAGCTAAGCCCTTTTTGGGAAATTTTCTTTAACGTTACAAAGTTAGTAATAAATCATAAATCCTGAGAACAAACGATGACAGCATTTTTTTCTTAATTTTTAGAGCAAAGAAACGTTTAAAAATTACATATGAGTGTTTATGTATATTCGTCAAAAACAATGACATAAGAAAGGGACATTCTGACAGTTCAAAGCAAAGTTAAGTAACCAACTTCTTTGGAACACAGTGATTAAAACGAAGAAGAGGAAAAGCAACTATGATGAATTATTATTATTATTTTTTTTCATAAACTCGTTTTTTACGAGCACTCGGTTAAAACGAGCAAATATCGCGGTCCCTTTGCACTGGTTATAAGCGAGTTCGACTGTATCATAATCATAATTTGTAATAATTACGTATTTAACTCTGCAAATTTGATCCAGATAAAAGAGGGCCGGATAAGCAAGGTTGTGTGTGTTTTTTTTTAATTGATATATTTTATCTATTTATTTATTATTATTATTATTATTTTGCATTAAGCAATAAAGTACAAATTCATCGAGATCATTAACTTGTTCCAAATCAAATAGTTCCAATCGATAGTTAGAGGGGAAAAAATGTGCAAATGAGATAATTACATTTTTTAAATAGCTTTATTAAAAAAATCTTAAATTGTTCTCCAATAATCTGATAATAAAATACTGTTGATATCTAAATCATTTAATCACACAGATCAATCTGAGAATATTTAAATTAGCAAGTTAAAACTATCTGTAAAGTAATTAGTGACGTTGAAGTAATTTAATAATATGAGATATTTTTTTGCAAAATCAAATGTGTAGATGAGAAATATGTTTCCGACGAACAAAGCTCTATTTCTTACGACCATTTTTTCCAAGAAGTCTTTTTACCTATAATCCATATAACCTGTGATTAGTTTATAGCTACACATGGAAATTAGTTATTTCCATTTCGTAAGATGGATGGGATAAAATCCCATGTAAAAAGTTATTAAATAGATGCCGTCGGAGAGAATAAAAAGCAGTAGATTTTGCTTTCAAGAATACAGCATAAAAAAAATGCATTAGAATCAAAATTATCGTTTTTAACAGATACCTACTCGGCCTTAAAAAAAAAAGTCATTGTATATGCTACATTTAAACATATGTAATAATAAGTAAAATAAAAGATGTAAACAATGTAATGCAATGTAATGTAACAAAACAAACAATGTAATAAGTAAAATAAAAAAAGATCGAACCATGTAATAAATAAAATAAAAAATAATTAAATAAGTAAAATGTTTCTCTATTGTCCCTTGAAGTACAAGACCCTCGTTTTACGCGGGGTTACGTTCCACAGAAATGACGTATAAATCGAAACCGCGTAAATTGAGACCTAATACTACTGTTAAAATAGAATTTTGATTCCTTAGATAACAAAATACTTCATTCTAGTGATGACTAATTGTATAATAAGTTTAATGTGTACTTATATAGACTTTTATGCACAACATGCATAAAGAAAACATAAATTAATTTCGTGTCCTGTTTATGAAGAAGAGCTGCCAATGATAGTCTTTTGGCAGTCATTAAGAATTTTTCTGTGTAATTCTTTGCAGAGCATTAACGCGTTCATGATCACTTGCGTCATTTCCATGATAGAATCTTCCTTCACTAATGAAAAATCATTTCTATTGTCTAGGAATGGCTCAAAAATTTCAATCCGAACGTTTTTGGTTGTGCGTCACCGCCGTCGGTATCCTCATTGGTTTTGGCCTCCTTTGTCACTCCTAAAAGCTCTTCTTCCAGTGAGTTTTGAACTGTGTGAATTTAATAACTTTACTTCTGGAAAGAGCTCTGGAACCAATCGCATAAAATGTCTCTAGTGGCCTAAGCTCGATTATTAGCACGCCAAAA
Organism: Uloborus diversus; assembly: GCF_026930045.1. NCBI lineage: Eukaryota > Metazoa > Arthropoda > Arachnida > Araneae > Uloboridae > Uloborus > Uloborus diversus. Next base: position 54,849,042 of record NC_072737.1, read on the forward strand.
TGCAGCTGATTACGCGTAATCTGCAATCTTTAGGAGTTTGGATTTTGAAAGAGGGGAAATTTTTATCAGTTTGCATTGCCGCACCCGCGTAAAACCAAAACTCATCCGAGTAAATTAAAAAAAAGGTGTCAAATCTTAAACCGCGTATAATCGAAACCGCATAAATATATCCGCGTAAAACGAGGGTCTACTGTAATAAATAACTTTCTTTTGCGGGGTGGGAGGGGTGATTACGCTTACGCATAGTTAATGATGCACAAAAGGGGTAAATGAGTTTTTAAAGATTGAGATTCTTGACTTTAAAATGTCTCTGAATACTTAAAGGTGGGGAATCATGTAAGTACATTAACCAGAAAAAGACCCTTCCTGCTAGAAAGGTGGGAAATTCGTGGTATTATTTCATCTGTACCTTGTAATGTTAAAAATTTGATGGGCATGATTCAGAAGCCATACATTATTCACTGTTATTCTATCGTTTATCGTTCAAATCATCGTTATCTTCGTTAGCTTTGTTGTAAGCAACAGTTAGCAACAGTTGCATTTGATTGATAACTTTATATGATAAAAAGTAGATGATAATTAAAAAAAAGGGGGGAATTTTTATTGGAAAATCAAATTGCTGTTATCGTTGAAACTGGTTTTCAATAGTTAAATCTTTCAAAATAATTCTATGTGATATGTGAACTTTTCAGAGGATACTTACATACCTCTAAAATTCAAATTGTTTCATGTTACTTCCTATTTAATTTTTGATTCTTATTAATTTTTTGGAGCTGATTCCAAAAATGACTTTTTATTTTTATTTATTTATTTTTTTGAAACACTCCAAGTTTTTTTTTTTTTTTAAATAAGAATTTAAAAATTTGAAAAAAAAATCCTAGGGAAATTGCGCCTTATTATTATTATTTATTATTATTATTATTTTTGCATTATGAATTAATTTAAATTGCGAAATATTTCAAACATAAAAACAAAGCATTTTTTGCTTTCAGAAACACCTCTCCAACCCAGAAATTCGGATAATTTGACCAACGTGTCCTTCTTCCCAAGGGCACCCCGAACTAAAATTTTTGAGAGGGTGCAAATTCTCAATTTTCCGAATAAAACTCCAAATTTTGCCGAATGATGATAATTTTGCCGAATGGAATATCAAATTTCGCCGAATGATGATAACTTGGCCGAATAGAGTTCCAAATTTGGCCGGATGATGATATTCTTGCCGAATCTTCAGATAAAATTGCCGAATAAAGAAATTGTTGAGAGATAACTGAATCACGGCGAAATAACAAGGGTTGTGGATGCAGATTGACCCCACCTCGGTGCCTCCCTGATTGCAGTTAATGCAGGTGTGCCCACAGGGGGGGGGGGGGATTATGGCGCAGGTTGCGCCATCTAAATTTTTGGGGGGAATTTTTTTTTTACTTATTCATTTAAATTTATTTATTGATTTGTTTTTTATTTAAATTATTTATTTTATTGTATTTTGTTTCTATTTTACTTCATTTATTTATTTAGTTTGTGTGTCAGTGTGTATGTGTGTCATTGGCGTAGCACATAACTTTTCTAATAAATTATTAATGATAATTAATTAAACATAAATAAATGAATGAAAATATCTTTGGAAAATATATAGATATGAAAAAGAGAGAGAGAGCTAATAATAAAAAAGGGAAAGAAGGTTAAGAAAAATTTTGAGGGGAATTTGTGACATTGAACTTGGGGAGCGGGGAAGGAGCAACCCTGAGTTAATGTTTATAGCTCTGCAGATTTCAGAATTCAGGGCGAATGCAAGTCACTGTAAGCACCAAATTATCTGTGTCTTATTTAAAAACTACATGTGTTAAAAAGTACTTAAGTTTTTAAATGGCTGGATTTTTATTTAATTCAAATATGATTAGTGATTTTCCTCAATTTAATGTAAGTGCATTAACCAGCATCAGTATATTTCCCCAAGCATCGGTTTAAAAATATCTTCGGTACAAGAGCTGCAGCTTCAAAAATGCAAACTGCGTGTTTCCCCCGTAAAAGGAGTTATTCTTACAGTTAAATCAAAGAGATGGAGTAAATTTAAATAAATAATCTGAAAGTGCTCAACTTGGAGGATTCACTTAGATAATAACCATTTCGCCTTTGGAACAGTTCATGCCTCATAAATACGACACAAACGGCTGAATCAACTCTTCGCAACGTACCTCAGAAGAATTTTAATTAACTCCTTGAAAATTCTTCCCGAAACTGTCTGCTTTAATGGAGACTAAAAGGGTTATCGGAGCGGACATTAGCTTTTATTGCATGCTTGAGTTTTCAAGTCATAGAATAGATACTTATCTGAGACAGCATGATTCTGAATAACTACCGACTGTTTTAGTAGTTAGCAGAAAGGATGCAGAGAGTGAGGGCGTTTGGGGTTAACCTTCCAGATCTCTTACTTTGTTGCCGATCCTTGTAACGTAATATATTTACCCGACAGGTTTTTATGCCCCCCCCCCCCCAAGAAGAAAATAATGACTTGTAATGATCAAAGAGGGGAGAAAATTCTGGTTGCTCTAATGGTTAGCATCACAGGTTTTTTTGTAAATAGATGGTTTATTGCGAAACAAGAAAGACAAGACAGCAGTAATAAAATGATTCATTTGAAAAATGTATATCTGACAGTAAAAACTTTATTTTTCACAAAATGTTACATCACTTCCCGTATAAATAAGTAAATAAATAAAGAGGTGTTAGGGTAAGATTGAGGAATAGTTTATGATATTGTACATAAATGCATGAAATCATTATCAATCTAGATACTTGTCCATCTTCATGATTTTCTACAGCGTTGAGTTATTCCAAAGATGCTCATCTGAGGGGGGGAGAAGGGGGTATCATGGCTCAGACTGCGCCATTGAAATTTTTAGGGGGGGGGGGGAATTAAGGAATATTTTTTTCTTTTTTTTTTGAGGGGCACTCGATTTGGGAGCGATCTTCGTGATATTTCGGGGGGTGCGTCCTTTGCTCTTGGGGAAATGAGCAACCTCTGGTTATTCGTAGATACATTTATTATTAAAAATCATTAATTCACTAAAAAGAGCAATAAGAGATATTGGATAAGAGTATTAATTATGATTGAATTATTGTATACAATTCTACATGAAACTATGTCCATTATAAAGTCACACTAGGATGGTCCAAAAAAATCGGAGTTTGAATCTTCAAGTTCTCCTCCAATTTTGTTCTAAGATATCTGAAAAAAAATTATGGAAAAGTTTAATCACGAACAATATTTAGAGGTAGATCCAGAAAGCTCGTTTCATTATTTGTGATTATTTTTTGTCATTTTTCATTCTTTTCCTTGCAAATATAGCTACCTGCTGGTCATGGCGCAGCCTGTGCCATCGAAACTTTTAGGGGGGGTGAATTGAGGGGTATTTTCCTCCCCTTTTTGAGGGGGCGGGGGGAGAGGGGCACTCGCTCTTGAGGAGTCTTTATGGTATTGGGAGGGGGGCATCCATTGCTACCAGCTCAGCTTATAAATGTTATTAAATTGCAATTAAAGTCGCTTGCATACGAACAAATAGCTCATTTGTAAATGCATAACTTACTAAAAATAGTTTCACTAGTATAAAGGTGGTATGATATACGACACTCCGCCAATCTTTCAAGATGTCAGCACCGAACTTTCATTTACGCGTACACGTTATTATCGTTGTTAAGCTATTTCTGCTTCATTGAGCTGTCAAATTGCTATACAAAATTTTGTAGATTCTAAATTATGCTATTTAGTATTTTTTAACTTAGTATTAGTAAGTTTAACTGCTAATTGTGCAGCCCTTTAGCTGTAACCTTGTAACAGCTGAAGGTGTGCATGTGTGAGCATAAACAATTAGTGCTTTTGTTTAAAATCTGTTTTTTTTTTCTCTCTATCACCATATTGAATTGAAAACTACAGTGCGAGAAATATTCAGAATACAGTAGTGAAGATAGCAAAATGTCGGTTGAATGCCAAAATTTTTATGCAGGATCTGCGGCATTGAAAGAAAAATTCGAGACATTATTTGAAACAAAGACTGGTAAAAAAAAAAAAAAATCAGTATCATATACCATACAAAAAAAGGTTTTCGATGCTGTTTTCTAAAGAACAAGTCTTTTGTGTGTAAAATTTTCTAACTGCAAACATATACTGCCGTCGACAGGTAAGTGGCAGTATCTGCAGAAATCAGGTTTCGAGATATTTGAAGAAACGCGGTTGTGACTCAATACTAATAACAGTGGCGCAGCGAAGGAGGGGGGGGGGGTGAAAACACCCCCAGAGCCATTGGTTTTAACACAAATACAGATTCTAATACAGTAGTTAACGCATATGAAAGGGTTGTTTTGATCAAGAAACGCCTTCAGAAGGTACATTTGATCAAAAAAAAAAAAAAAAAACCCTCCTGAAGGTATTTCTGATTTAAAAAAAAAAAACCCTCCACAAGGTATTTCTGGCTGCACCAGTTAATACTAACAGTAAGAAACCGTAGGAATTAGACTTTTTTTTTCAGCGGAAACTAAATAAGCAAGAGTTTTACAATGACGCTAACGCACAATAGATAACAAAAATGCAAAAAAACAAAAAAAGAAAGAAAGAAAAAAGTTGTAGCCCACGACAGTATAATCGGGGCTTAATTTGCATGTGGGCTAACGTCAACATTGCTCCTACACTTTTATTCAATTGAATGTGCCTTTTTAATTTTGGATTAAATTTAGACTATTCTTCTAAACGCTGGAGAACTCCGGAACTTCTTTTGTTACAAAACAGCCCCTGGATAAACTATAGTTTTCCAGTTATATTATATTAAAGGCGCCCGCTGTAAGCTCATTAGGGTATAAGAGCTAAAATCTCTTGCTACGCCTCTGCAGAGGAGTTTCACATTTTGTTGTGAAATTTTTTCGATGGTCAATTTAGTGATGAATTGTTCGGATCAGTAAGTAATTTTCTTATTTTGCTTGATCTTACCTTTGTTTTACAGTATTAGAACAAACAGGTTACAGTGATCGGCCTTGAATATTTGTTAAAACGAAGGTCAAATCTCAGAAAATATATCAGAATCTTTTGGTTGATTTGTTGGCAGCCAATTTTTACTTCTTTGTACTTTGTTACGATATATTGTATTCGATCATAAAACTCCTAAAATTTTACAAGCCAAATTTTCACTCACATCCAGTCTAGAGCCTTGAAGTGAAAATTACGTACTTATTTAAACGGAACAAAAGAAAAGGATATGAGCACCTTTCTAGAACAGTTGCGAAAGATCAGGATTTATTGAACTTCCCAGCAGCTGAATCAACAAGAGAACTGTTATTTCAGGAAACGTAACGAAAATGATGGGACACTGTGCACCAACAAAACGTAAACTAGTATTTTATCATCCATGGTGTTTTCTACAATCCCTCCCTTTATAAAATTTGAAAACATTTTGGAAGGAAAAAGCAAAGCAAAATTCTTATGTGTTTTCGAGATTATTTTATCTATACAAAATTCTAAATGAGAACACTTTCATGTTGCACTTTTTACCAAGTACGCTCTAATTTCAAAATAAAAATTAATGGAAAATTAAGAAGAAAGGAACATAATATTAATTTTAGTTTTTACAGGATCTATAAATGCCCTTTGCCATTTATTAAATATCACATAAATATGATCGAAATTCAAAGCAAATTATCAGAATTCTTGCATTTTGGAACTTTTTTGACTAGTTATTGAATGAAATCGAATTATATCGTTAAGCGAGATTGTTTCATAAGTATAAACACGATTCTTTTTAGATTCGAAATATGAAATTCGTTCGATAGGTTTCTTTAATTCTGTGGATCTAATGCTATTTCATTTGAGCTCATTTATTTGTTTATAAATATAAATGAATAAATGAATGTTGACATCATTATTTATTTATTTATTTCATAATATATTTTATATTTTATTTAATTTGCTATTTGCCTAAAAATATAAGTTTAAATATTTATTGATAAATGTAACTACGGATATGATTAAAACTCACAATTTTTCCAAATATTTCGCTTTAACTGTGCATTTGTTTGTTTTATATTCAGTTGTGTTTATTTGTTCCTTAACTTATTTACTTTTTACTTATTTATTGCAATAAGGTACTCTTTTTCACGTGCACTTTGAAAAAGAGTCCGGTAGCAGGAACAGTGTGTCGCAGATTCTTGAAAATGTTTGCAGACTATTTCTGAATTATTGGAAAGATTTTATTAACAGTTTTCTGCACGAATCTGCCTAATTTTAAGCAGAAAAATACAGTTTATAATTAATTAAACAGAAAGCCATTTTTGAGTCTACGTTTTACTCGTCATTTTTAAATTTAAACTTTCATTTCCTCGCATTCCTTGATGATGATACAAGTGCCACAACTAATCTAATGCAGATGACCTTGCAGAACATTTTTTGGGTTCTTAATCAGGGGCGCTCCGATGGGAAGTCAATGCGACCTTCCAAATATTTCCTTGTTCGGCAAATTTTGTCTGATGATTCCATAAAAGTATCATCATTCAGCAAAATTTGGAGTCCCATTCGTCAAAATTATAATCATTTGGGCGTAATTTGGAGTTCCATGTTCCATTCGGCAAAATTATCATCATTCGGTGAAGTTTGGAGTCCCAATCGGCAAAATTATCATCATTCGACGAAATTTGGAGTCCCATTCGGTAAAATTATCATCATTCAGCGAAATTTGGAGTTCATTCGGCAAGATGAGGATTTCCGCCCTCCCAAAAATTTAAGTTCGGGGAGCCCCTGTTTTTTATCTGCATCGCAGACTGCAGAAAAAAATTATGCGACTGGGATCAACAGTAAATTCAGGGGTGCCCCCCCCCCTAAGAGCAAGCGCGCACCCCTCTCCTAAATTTCTCAAGAATACCTCCCCCATTGCAAGAGCCCCCTAAAAAAGAAAAAATGCCCCTCAAAACACCCCTTCTAAAAATTTCAATGGCGTAGTTTGCGCTATGACCCCCCCCCCCCTCAGCTGGGTACCCCTGGTAAATTGTTACTCTGCTTTTCCATTTTCAACTGAAAAGCTCTAAAGCTACGTTTAAAATCCCAGACGGAAGAAGAAAGCTGAAAAACAAACTAAACAATCCCATCGGAAGTTTTTTTCTCGGACTAGGAGAACCTGTACCAACAATGCGTAACATGAGAGATATTTTTTAGTGATGTCATAGGGTGAAACTTTTTCTCCTTTCGGGAAGAAAAAGAATGGCGTTAACCAAGCGCAAGTGGCTCAACTTTTTACTTCGGAAATGAGTCATGATCACCGTAACGTTCTATTCTAAGGTCAATTTAATCATACGGTGATATCACTCAAAGGCACGCGCCGACATTCGTAGTATTTTAAATGTCCGATTCAGCAGAACAATGATGTTGCAGATTAAAAAAATGTTCTTAAACTCCGGATATTCTAGCGCAAGGATTTTTTTTTTTTTTTTTTTATTTTCTTTAAGTGTTTTTGATTTGACCATCGGGGGAGTTGAAATTCGAAATGCAGCACTTTTAAGACGGGATTTTCAGTCTAGATCAATCTTTACTAATAATAAAGCTGAAAGTCTCTCTGTCTGGATATCTGTCCGGATCTCTGTCTGTCAGGATCTCTGTAACGCGCATAGCGCCTAGACTGTTCTGCCGATTTTCATGAAATTTGGTACAAAGATAGTTTGTTGCATGGGGATGTACACCTCGAAGCGATTTTTCGAAAATTTGATTTTGTTCTTTTTCTATTCAAAGTTTAAGAACATTTTCCGAGCAACATTATCATAAGATGGACGAGTAAATTACCTAGTTACCATAACGTAGAACCGTAACATGGGCAAGCCAATTGGCAAGAAATTCACCATACATTACTTGTAAATATGCAGGCGGACCAAACGACCTTTACATTTTTTACTACGGGCAAAGCCGTGCGGGTACTACTAGTTAAAAATAAAGAAATACCAATGAGCAGGAAGGTAAGTTTAGTCACACAAATTTGCAGAGAACTACATGCAGGTGTTTCGAGGTTACAAGGAACTCCTTTTTCAATGTAAAAAGGGTGAACTTATGAAGGGAAAGATATCTGACAAAAGGAACGGAGCAGAACAGCAAACAGCTTGAAAAGTAAAACTTACGGATTAATCAAACACTAGACTTGCCAGATTTCTGAAATGTTCAACCGGGACACCGAAAGAGACCCCCCTCCCTCCTCCGCCACCCACCAGTGTCGCGAGTATTCAAAAACACACATGTTCACACATTTGGCTGGTTTTAAGTATTTTAGAGGGTAGTTCAATCTCAATGCTATGAATAAATACTTACTAAATTATGAACCAAAACCGTGATTAATAATACATGACCCAAACATATAAATTTAAACATTTCATTACGAATATGTTACTATCTTCAAGTTACTTAATTAGAAACACATAGAATAGGAGAAAAAAAATTGAACAATATTTACAGTAACTTTCATTGACTAGAACTCTCTTAATATTGTTGTAAAAACCTTCACAAGCAAATTCAATATTAACTTTACACATTAATGTTGCAAATGATAAAGTAATTATCCCAAATAACCCTTCGCTGTTAATTATTTTTCCATTTTTTTGGTCATCTAAAATCAAATTTATCGTTTTCCGGGACGTGGAGTAAACCGGCCGGGACACTGGAATTTTGTCTGAAAACCGGAATGTCTGGCAAGCCTGCCTAATACAAATGTGAAAATTATAACACGCAAAAAAAAAAAAATCAGTAGGAATGCAAACATTGTTCAAAAACAAGGAGTTCCTTTCTACGTTGTTTGCGCTTTTGTTGGTTCTTCCTTGGCTTTAAACACAAAGTAGACAAACTGCAACACTATGCATACCATTTCCAGATAACGTGAAAAATTTGTTCACATGAGTGTTTTAATTTGAACAGTTCGATTATAAACAGTTTTACGAAACCTTTTAGATAGATAGATAGATAAGATTTATTAACAAAACAAAATATACATACATAACAGTAAGCAAAATAAAATAAAGTAAAGTTAAAAAACTTACAAATTATAAAACATAAATTACAAACGTCACAATAAAACATTAAGAAAATCTTGACTATAGTTCAACATGAGTTAGTAGTAAATTCAACACTAAAGAGCTCCAAAGGCACTCTCCGCAGTGTTTTTTAATTGGTTTACTATGGAGTACAAACACAAATATGTATTAACAGTAATATTTACAAATTAATTTTACACAAGTAGTAAAAATTTTACACAGAACAATTATTGGACTGTTTGACTCCAGAAAAAAAAACACAATAACTCGCATTGAAACATTCAATAGTATAAAAAATACAATACAAAATCCCCCCCCCCCCCGGTTGGCAAGTCAGTATATTTTATCAGCTAAAAGTTAATTATTGATAGAATGTCGTTATTTTGTATATATTCATTGACCCCTTGTTTATATTTTTTGAAGTTCTTCTCATTCCTAACATCTTCCGTTAGTTCATTAAACAGCCGCGGTGCCAAGTAAAAGAATTGCTTTTTGATAATCGTTTTATTTGGTTTTATAACTTTATATTGTTTACCTGAAATTCGAGTATTATATTGTTTTTCATTAATTTCAAACCAGTTATTGTTGTTATGCAAAAAAAATACAATATTCTCTGTGCATATATTTCTCTGATATTATAGATTTTCTCTGACTTTTGTAAAATAGTTACGTTTTTATTAAGTTCTTGTTTAGATCCATAAATTATTTTCAAAATTTTTGCATAAGTTCTATTTAAATTGGTAAGATTTGTTTCATAATCACATCCCCATGCACAAATACCATACGTAATTATTGAGTTTATCCAAGCATAAAATAAACATCTAAGAAACTTTTTCCCAAATATATTTCTCAATAGATAAAGCCAATGTATTCTACCTCTTAATTTCTTCACAAGTTTATCAGTATGGCATTTCCATTTTAAATTTTCACTAAAAGTTATACCTAAATAATTTATATTTTCGACTCTTTCTATGGTAGGGCAGTTACAGTTATTTGTGCAGTTACATGTTGGTTCGTGATATTTTATGCCTAAATCAATTTTATTAATTCCTTTCTTTTTTAAATCAAACTTTATATATTTTGTTTTATTTATATTAAGAGATAACATATTGTCAGTTAACCATTTATTTATAGCAGTTAAATCAAGTTCTATATGGTTTTTTATATCATTAATGCTCCTTGCAGAATATGTTATGCTTACTACTTTTCTCCTATAACCAGTGGTGTTCCCATATACGCCGTATACTCTCATACATTTTTTAGACATATAGTATATACCCTCAAGCTTCATGAATTTTCATATTGTGACATACTATGTAGGGAACATGGGGCAAAGTGAACTAGCGGGGCAAAGTGAAATGGTGAAATATTTACTCTGCCTTTAGCTCCATCTGTCTTTTATTATTTCAACTATATTGTACCATATGTAGTCTATTCCAGTCAGAAAAAAAATACCGCCAAAGATCAAAATATTTGGTAATACAGGGAATGTTTAAAAAGTGGTACTCATATTGTAATGTTTTGTTGCAAGTCAAAAATTATTTTTGTTACTATAAAATGATAAAGTTCTTGTTATTAACATTTTAAGTATTAATTGAGATCTCCTAATCTTCAATGCAGTATTAATTTAGTTAATATTAGGCTTATTTGTGTTTTAAATAAATTGTACAATTAGTCAAGTACATACGGGGCAAAGTGGATGGGGCAAAGTGAGATAGTTTGTTTCATTTACTCACTCAACATTTATTATAAATCAATTACGTTTTCATTTATTAATTAATTCATTTATATCCCTTCATTTAGTAATTCACTTATTTATTCATTTACTCATTTATTTTTTTATTCATTCATTCTTTTCCCAATAACTCATTTTTCTTCATATATTAATTGATTTATTCATTTAATTTTTTGTTTATTGCTTTATTATCTTTTCATTTATTCATTCAACCTTTTATTTATCGATTCATTTGATCAAAAATAGGTTTTATAACCAAATAAAAAATATTTTATTAGAAAAATATTTTATTTTACTTTGCCCCATGAAAAAAAAAGGTGAAAATTTTCCACCTTTTTTTAAGAATCAAATTTACTGACAAAAACAGAAAATATAGTTTCAACGCAAGATTTATTATAAAATAAAATGTTCTTTCTTTATGTACTATAATTGTCAAAACAAATTTGATTTGTTCATTTTGAAAAAACTCAATCACCTTAACCATTTCACATTGCCCTGTATGATCACATACACATATTGTGCTTAATGGATTACTGGGAGTATACCCTCAGAAAAAATTGATGGGAACATCACTGCCTATAATAGTGCTGCCATACCAATCGCTATCGAAATATTACTACCTCTTATTACTATTACTAGAACTAGTTACACATTATGTATTACCAGTAACCCAAATGTGTGTTCCTCTACTGTAATTACAAAGCAAATAAGAAGCATCACTTCTCCTTTTGCAAATGAAGCTCAAGGGCTCTTGCTCGAACATCGTGTTTACCAGAGATATCGATTAGATTCACAGAAAGGAATGGCCGAGCAGTGTTCGTGATATGGATAAAAATTGCTCAGTTTTCCATTGTATCATTCTTTTTACATCAAAGTTCAAAGAAAGAAATCCCGAAAGGAAATCATAAAACTCCAGCGGAATAACAAAGCGATCTTTGGAATTCTTTATTCTTTGACTTTCCATGATAATGGATCACGTTTCCGGGTAAAAGTTTAATGCTATACTCGATTTTCAGTTTTGAGTCCCCAATCCACGTGTATGCTGATTTCTCCAGAGCTGTTTCAGTAAAATTGAGTTGTTAGTCAATAGAGGTTATTCGTTACTTAATGTACCAAAATCAGGAGTGCCCACCTGGGGGGGGGGGGGGGTCATTGAAAATGTTATGAGGGGATTGTTTTGAGGGGTATTTTCCTCAGTTTGGGGGGCTTCCGATTTTGGGGCTCTTTGCGCAATTGGGGGGAACCCCTCCCTAAATATTTTTTTTTTTTTTTTTTGGTGATAGGTGATTGCGAAATACAGTCGAACTCGCTTATAGCGAGGTCTGATTTAAAGATAACAAGGATTTAACGAGGAATTTAGAAATACTTGGTTGTTACAATGTTAAGTTTATGGGAGCATAACTCGCTTTTGACGAGCACACCCCGCTTAAAGCGAGCAATATTTTTGTGATTCGCAAAATTTCTATTGACTTCCAGGACAGCTTATCCTTTATTGGTAAATTTTCTTTAATATTCCAAAGTCAACCCGAACCAAAGTTAGTGATAAATCATAAATCCTGAGAACAAGCCACGATAGCATTTTTTTAATTTTTGGAGTTCAGAAATATTCATGTATATATATATATATATATATATATATATATATATATATATATATATATATATATATATATATATATATATATGTTTTTGTTTATGTGTATTCCTTAAAAAGAAGGACATAAGAAAGAGATATAAAGACAGTTCACAAAGCAAAGTAATAAACTGAATAGTGGTTAAAAAGAAGAAAAAAGCAACATTTTAATGAATTTTTATGATTTTTTTTCGAAAACGCGCTTTTTACGAGCACTTGGTTATAACGAGCAAATATCGCGGGTCCTTCGCGCTCGTTATAAACGAGTTCGACTGTACTACAAAAGCTTTATCATTTATTATTCAGCTGCAGTGATGTCGAACTGACACTCCTAGCACGCCATTTGATTGTTCAATTAAGTGCTACACTTTATTGCACGTTCTTTCAATCAAAACACGAATATTTGGCGTACACCCAAACCTGTTTTTATGCTGTGGATAGGGATCGCATAAAAAAAAAAATGTTGGAAATTTCATGAGTAGCTTTAAAAAGTTGTTTTCGCAGCAGTCTTTTTATTTTATTTTATTTTATTTATTTATTTATTTATTTATTTATTTTTTTTTTTTTTTTTTTTTTTTTTTTGAGGTGGTTTGGGACCGCATAGAAATGAAGTGATGATAATTTTTGCCGAATAGTCGGACAAAATTTCCCGAATAAGGAAATTTTTGGCAGGTCACAGTGACTTCCCATCGGGGTGCCTATGTTGTCACTTAAAGATACTACCTCGCACTCGTTTTGAAAATAATTTCGTCAATTGAATCCCAATCTGATTGAAATTTTAATATACCGCACAAAAAAATTCACAAAAAAATTCGCAAAAAAAAAAAAAAAAAAATCGCATAAAAAAAAAAGTTTTAGGTGTATTTGTAGTTCCTTTCTTGCAATCACAGTTTAAAATTATTATTGAAGTAAATACATATTTTTCTCATCCTTACAAATTTTATCCGGATAAACGGGGGTCGGATAAACGAGGTTCTACTGCAATACAATTTCTACAAGCGAGTAAAAGAGTTAGGAAAACCTTGTTCCATCGCGTGTAACTTCGCGTTGACAGGAAAACATTTCAAACGCTCTGTGTCACTGTTGAATGTGCTACCTCAGTCACATGGAGAAGAAAAGATAAAAAAAAATTCTAAAGCCATTTTTTCGCTGTTCCGGTTTTGTGTCCTTGAGTATTCAACAAAAATAAAAAGGAAAGGAATGGAAAAGGCTAGAACGAATTTTAATTTCGTGAGCCTACTACACTATGGCGTTATTCGATGATGCAATGCTTCGGATTGGTACTTGAGGTTGCTTTGTTGTTGAAGGCCTTGTTTCAGGCAAATTCAATGTGCTAAGGCTTTTGTAGGAATCTATGCTGCAAGATAATAAAGATATTTTCATGGTGTACTCAACTGCTATTCAATGAACATTTGTTGTCGGCATCAGGGGGTGCCTAGATTGGAGGTCAACGAGGTCATTAGGGCTTCTCAAAATTTTCCAAAACAATTTCCCCAAATTCGGCAAATTTTGTCTGCCAATTCGGCAAAAATATCATAATTCGGCAAAACTTTGGAGTTCTTTTCGGCAAAATTATGATCATTCGGCAAAATTTGGAGTTCTGTCCGGCAAATAGAGAATTTCTGCCCTCTCAAAAATTTAAGTTCGGCGCTACCCTGGGTCAACATAATGATACATAGTTTGATATATTAATACGTATAACCTGAAAAGTTATGTTTCTTCTTGGAGTATCGTGAAAAATCCGATGGCAATTTTAAAGTATTTGGATCGTTAAATTATCATCAATGACCAGTAGATACCAAACAGCTCGTTACGGCATCCAAATACTGTAGTTTCACCCTTATGGCTGGCTATTCCAGACTGAAGGGCAGATAACAGAGTTGGAGGCAGTAAACCTCTCATAACTGAGGGAGAGCTGCAATCTCCAGATGTCGCAGGGGTGCCCATAGAGGGAGATTATTGCGCAAGTTGCGCCATCAAATTTTTTGAGGGGGATTTCTTAAATTTATTTATTTATTTATTTATTTATTTATTTTTGATTTAAGTAATTTATTTTATTTTATTCTGTTTAGATTCCATTTCATTTATTTATTTAGTATGTATTTGTGTGTGTGTGTGTGTGTGCGTGTCATTGACGCAGTACAGAACTTTTCTAATAAAATAATAACAATGATGATAATAATTAAAAATAAATAAATAAACAAATAAATAAAAGAGAGAGAGCTAGAAAATAAAAAATAAAAGAGGGAATAAAGAGGGTTGAGAAAAATTTTTGGGGGGGAATTTGCGCTATTGAACTCGGGGGATGGGCACCCCTGGTAAGTCGTAACGAGTTTGTTATGTCTATTTCATATTATCTATTATAAGGGTAAAACTGCAGTCTCTGGATGCCGGTACGAGCTGCTGTGGTGCTCTTTGTAATTCTTATTCTCCTCAGCTTATATGAGAGGTTTTCTGCTTTCAGCACTGTTAGAGTTAGTCAAGGGTGATGATCTCTAATGCGGGTGTAACGGCGGTTAGTCTGGGTGCTGTAACGAGCTGATTGGTAATTACTTGTAATTGTAAAAAAATTTCCGGCTGGGGGGAGGATAATTTGTCGCATCAAGGAATACTAATTGATAACAAGTTTAAACTCCGTTTTAATGTGACGATTGAAGGGCATGTTTTGAACCTACACCTTCAGATCCGATGAGAGGCTATGTCGACCTAGTCGGAAATTGGGGGCCGGGCCTTTGGAGACCCAGCGACACATACGCAAAAAAAAAAAAAAAAGAAAAGAAAAAAATGAAGAGAAAGGAAGAAAGAAAAAGGGGACAAAAAAAAAAAAAAACTCCGAATAAGAGAAAACGTAAAGACTGAGTAAAATTTACTCTTTTGGTATACTCTGTTGTAGTACTTAAAATAGAGTTAATTGTTTTCTAGTAAGCAGTTTTGAATTTTTTTCGCTCCCACCCCACCTTTCCCTTCTTTTCCCCTTCCCCCCTTTTTCTTCGTTCCCCCCTTTTTTCTTTTCCCCCTTTTCCTTTTCTTCTTCTTTACTTCTTTTTTTTTTGGGGGGGGGGCCCGGTTGACAAAGGGCCTGCCTTGGCTCTCTGTGACCCTGCGCACCTTCACACTACAGGATCCCACGTATCTGCCACTAAACATGGTTTAACCGGTTGGGTGGGGCCCGGAAGAAGACTTTGAATTGGGCTCTTAATCCAAAATAGGAGCCGAGCATCACTGATTCAGCACCCCCATAGATTTTGATTCAGGATGGGAACTTGGGTCCACGTACATATTTAACGTGGTCCATTCACCATTAACGAACACGGTGGATCTTCGAACGTGTGGCATCGAACCCGGGACCCTCCAGTTACGAGTCTAACGCCCGCCTTACCCCTTTTGCACACGTATCATAACTAGTGATGTTCCGGATATCCGTATCCGTATCCGCAGATATCCGAGGGAAAATAAAGATCTGTATCAGTTACTTTTTGACGGATCTTAAACGGATCCCTTCTGTTCTAAAAATTTTTAAATATTTGAATAAAAAACTCTTAAATTCCGTTTAAATTAGGTTTTATTCCCTATTTAAATTATAAGGTATCATTTCAGAAGCTAATTTGTACCCCCCTCCCACCCCCCGTTGCAAAAAGGAAGGGGAAATAAGTTTTGAAAGTGTGTATCAGTGCGTCTTTTGTGGCACCGTAGCTCCTAAACAGATGAACCGATTTTGATAGTTAATTTTTCGTTCAAAAGGTGACTTCATCGAAAGTGTTCTTAGCTTGACCTCTTTTTTGTATAACTTTAATTACCGGAGATATTAAATAAGAACTGATTTAACGTTTTTCACAATTATGGTAGTAAAAATTTACCCATACGTTTAAAATGTTGGCCCTAATTGAAAGAACGAAGTTCTCTGCGTTTGATATTTATTTGAAACTTCCAACTTATATTCAGTAGGAGCTATAATCTTGTTAAGTAAATTTTTAATGCAATTCTAAGCCTTTATACGCGTGATTGGTAGCGATTTCATAGTCGGAAGATAAGGAGAAGAAGTTCAATGATTTAAAATTTTTACCTGCTGTCAGTTCATATTTGTTAACAAATGTGTGTTCTGACCCGCGAAATTCATCTTAATATGAAGTCGGCTCTCTGGGACGTTTTGTTTTTTAAATTTTTATTTAATATTAGTTTTTGTTATTGATTTGGGGTTTCTGTTGTTCTTCATTTTTGTTTTTCTCTGCATCCTTAAAAAAAAGTGAGACTAAATTCTCTATTTACTGTTTGTAAAGGTGTTCCCGGCTCTGCATTTCATCGGTCGGAGAAGTTCGGTGGAATGGGTCAGCGCTGCATTTATGCAGAAATAAAATGGGAAAAAATATTTCTAGCCTGTCCAGTAGCAGCTTTACACTCTTGCTCCTGTATCCTACATCTATCGAGTAAGCTTGAAATAATTTTTCACATTCCATCTAAGCATTAATGCATCGCTGACCCATTCCTTCCAACTCTCCCTGAATTTTAACGGAGATTTCTTTAAAGATTAAATCATAGTCTTGATTATATTTTTGCCGCAGTTGACATTTTTTGAAGAAACTGCCATCATTCTGACGGGAATATCTTCCGTAACAAATTTTACACTTCGATAGTTGAATTGGGTAAAAAAAAATTGAGATCCGTATCCGTATCCGCGGATCTTGACACTAATGATCCGGATCCGGATCCGCGGGTCTTGACACTAATGATCCGTATCCGTATCCGCGGAACTACTTTTTTAACGATCCGGCACATCACTAATCATAACACCGCTGAGGCAGATCAAATCATGTTTTTTCCGAAAGTAAATTTAACGACAATAACCTACAAAAAGGTGAAGCCTTGAATTAAGCGACTGATGTGCAGAGAAAAAATCGGGTAAAAAATTCCTGAACACCAACATAAATTTGCCCTTAAATGATTTTCTCAACATGTCAACATGAATGTGAATTTATGAGAAATGTAAGCTTTTTAAAAAAGAAAAATAAATGTTTTTGTAACTTTCATTCTGAATAGGATTGTATCAAATTTCTAAAGCTTACCACCATGCGCTGGCCTTATTATAAATGAAAATTTGCACTTTTCCAATATTATAAAACAAAATAAACAACGTTTGTTCAGTCTGCCTTTTATTTCGTAGAAAAGCGTAGGATTGTCTAATACCCGCATAAATTAATCAATTTACGGAAGCTAAGTAGAGCAACTTTGTTTGATGAAACATCTGTGTCAGCTATTTTTTATGCAGGGTGAAGAACCTCATTTCAACAGAAATAAATTAATATTTTATGACATTCAAACGTATCTGTGCAATATACAAAGACACATATTATGTGTCTTTCCAATTGTGCATTGAATTATTTAAATAAGTTGTTTAAGAGATGTTGCCTCTTTTAGGTAGGTTAAAATTTCACCAGCGCAGATAAAATACACGAATACACACAATAAATTATACAAATGGATACCTAGATTTTAATTTTCTTTCTTTCTCTCTTTCTCTCTCCATACGCATGTGTGAAAAATTATTTCAATTTATATGTTTCGATATATTTTTCATTTTGGTGAAAAATTAGTACGGCTGAATCGCGAAGAATTATTTCAAAGTTGTGTCTATTTTTTATACTGGTATATTTAACACTCTGTGTGGTTAAAATACCACTGACACCGACAAGCATGTGACGCTATAAAGTTATACTATTTTTAATACAAAATAGTATGTAATTTAAAATGTAAACAAATAAAATCCTCAAAAATCGAAGATTTCATAAATCTAATGCCTTTCCCCCCCCCCCCATATCATTTGCTAGGGTGTCCACCTGGGGGGAGCGGGGGTCATGGCGCAGACTGCGCCATTGAAATTTTTAGGGAGGTATTTTCAGGGGTATTTTTTCCTTTTTTTTGAGGGGGGTTCTTCGCGATACAGAGGAGAGGGTGCGCCCTTGATCCTAGGGGGTAGCACCGCTGTCATTTGAATATAGATTCTTAAAATAACAGAATTAAAAAAAAGTACTAAGCACTTTTCATAGTGCACTCAAAAGGACAAAATAACTTTTCTGAGTCAGAAAGGATATTTTAAGTATTCCTGTAGTTTTCAATTATTCCAAGAATATGACCGCGCAAACAAAGAAAAGTGCGGCTCAAGTCGTGTAGATAATATCTTATCATTATCTAGCTTTCAATCATAAATTTGAGTGGTGAAACATGCATATTATTCTGGGAAAGTTTGGTTTGAAATGACTTGAGTCACACTTTTCTTCGTTTGCGGGGTCATTTTCTTGGAATGATTGAAAACTACAGGAATACTTAAAATATCCTGTCTGACTCAGAAAAGCTATTTTGTCCTTTTGAGTGCATTATGAAAAGTGCTTAGTATTTTTTTTTTTAATTCTGTTCTTCTATTCTTTTTAGTGTAAATGTATTTCAGAAATATAATAATGTTACAATGACGAAACTTCATCTTATTGTTTCTCATAAAAGCTCCTTACTAAAAGGGAAAAAAACAATATACGTGTCTAAAACTTTAAGCAGTTGGCACTAAAAATTAATCCTTGATCCTCTCAGGGATTCATTTTTGTACTAATTTGTGTACTATAACCATTTAAATATTAAAGGTTTCCCAAACTAATTTGTTTCAAAACATACAAGTTATTCATAGTAAGGATCCTAATATGTCTCTGCACTTAGCCCCATTGTCGGTTATTTTCATAGATGCTTGGGCATCTCTCATAGACTCTGGACATAGAGACATAGCTCATAGACTCTGGAGCAAGCATTTCATGCTTGCTCCAGAGAAGCCTTGATTCAAAAATTTCATAATGATTATTATTAACATTACTGTTGCAAGGCAACAAAATTTGTAACTATGGGTTTTATATTTAAATGTTAAATGAGGAAATTACATGAAATTTGTTGTTTTCAATCCTAACTGAAATAATATTTTTTTTTTTTTCGAATTTTAATTTTTCAGCTTTAAGTTGTATCTTAAGATGAAGCAAATCGTTTAGTGAGATCCCGAAGTCTCTGAGTGGTCTAGTTTCCACTGCAAAAGCAGACCTCAGTTTTCCCCGTGACAATCAGGCCAAGTATAAAAATAAAATAATAGTTTAAAAAACTAAAAAAACACGCTTTCGTGCAAAATGAACTAAAAAGTGAAAAATAATCTTTGGATGATAGTAGTTGACCAATCACTTAATTTTAATGTAATACAAAAAACCGTGGGGTGCTGTCTATTTACATTTTCGCATGGACAACAAATGGAAGAAATTCAAGACAACTGATACCCCCCACGCTTTTTTGTATTACATTAAAATTAAGTGATTGGTCAACTACTATCATCCAAAGATTATTTTTCACTTTTTAGCTCATTGCACGAAAGCGTGTTTTTTTAGTTTTTAAAACTATTATTTTATCTTCTTCTTTTTAGTTTAACTTGTTTTACGAAAAAATATTCATTTCAACATTGTTCAAAATCTTTTATATTCATGAAATTTTCCCAAAAAAAAGCGACTAAAGGTCTCGGGTGGTATTCGAAACGCGGTATCTCGAACTCCAAAAAGATCCAAAAGATCCCTTAAAGTGTAATAACCGAGCTCTAAAAACTTTCCACTTCGCTGATAAATTGCCTGTGGAGTAATTGTCTAATCCAGCTAATCCATCTCAGTCATCGATGTATGTGAGCGGAAATCATATCTACATTACTTTGAGATGCATTTGAATAAAAGTTTTGTTCAACAATGGTCTGATCAGCAATGAATTTCCAATTGAAGGCTCACCTAAATTTTGGCATGAAATTAGTTAAAAACAATTATATTTCATGTTCTAATTACCTTGGAACAAATTTTGTCTGATGCAGAAAAATTAAAGGTTTTTGTAGATATTTTTAAATAATTTTTGCGAGAATTTTTTAATGTTTTTTTTTTTTTTTAAATTTTTCATTTTTCACATTGTTGGATTTATGCCAAAATATTGATTGAAATTGGAGGAAACTAACAATTAAAAGAGTTAATTAATTAATTTGATTATAGAATATTGCATTGTCATCGGGTCTGAGGTCGCGTGCCAAATTTCAAAAGAATCCGATCGCAGGAAGTGGGCGAAATTTGAGTTGCAAGATTCCGTTACAAGATACATACATACATACAGGTGAAGCTAATAAAAGCGTGTTAATAAAAGTACTTAAAAAGAGGGGGGGATTCAAAAGTTTAGGTTTTCTTTCCTTTGCCTGTAGTTTCGCGATTCAACAGAAGATTCATCTTGACATCTGAAAGAATTTTGACCAAAAAGTAAGCGAGGCTTATTTCAAAGAAACAGAATTATTGCTTCTTCGATAAAGGGATTAAAATAACAAGAGCATCTGGGTCGGAAGTATCTTAACGATAAACACTGAGCTCAAAAATATGCATGTACCCAAATATGAAGTTACAAAAACAAATGACAGCCCTACTTGTGTTAATTTAACGCAAATAAACAGTTTCGTGGTACAAAATAAATGTGTAGCATAGGTGATACAGGGTAAAGATTATACTTTTTACATTTTGTTTTTTCTAATATTTGAAACTAATGTTACGTATCAAAATAAAGTTTCATGATATACTTTTTCTATTTTCCTACCAAATAATGATTTCAAAACCTTTGTTAACATATTTTTTTTCAGATAAAAAAAATCTTTAAAATCTTTTTCAAGATTTATCATCTTGACCAGTGTTTCAGCGAAGGGGGAGGGGGTGAAAAACACCCCCCCCCCCTCCAGAGCCATTGGTTTTAACATAAATGCAAATTCTTATACAGTATTTTATGCATATGAAGGGGTTGTTTTGATCAAAAAAAAAAAAAAAAACCCAGAAGATATTTTTGATCAAAAAGCCCCCTCCTGAAGGTATTTCTGGCTGCGTTAGTGATCTTAACCTAACTTGGGGGTCAAGTTGATATACAAAAAAATAATAGTTATGCTGATTCACAGACTCTCCAATAATTCATTATTTAATTACTAGTTTGCTATTTCCATATTTTGTTCTAAAACTTTTTTTAACTTCCTATTAGACTTCTGCCAAATAACATTAAGCTTAGTTATAACATTTTTACAAAAATTGTGTTCACAAAGTTTGAAAATGTTTGAACTCTATTTCATTTAAATTTGACGTGTTTTATACAGCTAAAAATTGTACTGATTTAGTCATAACAATTTTAAATTTCAGAAAGATGTGTTACTGTCCAATAACTATCACCAAAATATGTTAAAATTAGGTTCACTCCGGGACACAACTTGAATTTAATTACACAAATTACAAGTGCATTATTATCATAATTTTTTATTCATTTATTTATTTATTTATTTTAAATCGAGCACATAGTACGTTACGTCAAAATAGCTAATTCATCTTCGATTAATTTTGTAACAATTGGAAGTGTTCGATCTTTGTTTAATAACGGTAATATTACCCCTTCTTCATCACAGCTTCATTATTTTGTCTCAATAAAATTATAGTCGAAATTTTCATACCCCAAATCAAATCTCAAGCTAATGTCTTATGACAAAAAATTTTTAGTGAGCAGTTGATTGCACCAATTAAAAACTAACATCATGCCATGTGCGTTATTTTTGATACCTAAGCTACAACCCCTCCCTGATAAGTCTTAACTATCGCACGGGGCCAAGGCCGTTGTCCTAAAATCTTAAATGCCGCCCAAAAATTACTACCAGTAAAATTACCTGAAGCATCATCATTATTATTATTATTACTATTATTTTATTCATTTATTTTTCAAGCAAAAGCGAAAAAGGATTGTTATACATATATATCCAAATGTTCCTTATTCTTAAATTTCAATCAATATCCTCATATAAATAATAGCCGATGATCGAGTAACCCACGTGTTTCAACAATGAAACTCGCGCCACGGCATGATAATTTGATAACATGTGTTGGTAATGTTTAACATGCAGGGAAAGTCTTTATTGTGACAAGGCTGAACTCGATCCGGTAATTTAACTGTTTTACTGGTAAGACTGTGTTATTTCAGGGGAATGATGAAACGAAAAAATTGTATTAATAATTTACTCTAGGTTTCAGGGATTGATAACGTTTTTGATTGAATTTTCTTTTTAAAATTCTCTGTAAATAATATTACCCGGTAAAAGAACCTAAACTCTTAGAGTCTGCTGATACAGTTGAAGAATATTCAAGAAAGATAAAATTGTGATTCGAAATTAAGAATGAGAAGCATTTATTCATTGTGAAATTTCGATTTGTTAATCACAAAACAAGAATATAAAAATAAATTGCTAACATATTCTCAGAAGCTTACAATAATAAACTTTTGAATATTTTTTATTTCGCAAAAATATGCCCCACATGTCATTTGGAATGTTTTGTTCCTGCTAAGGAGATGTTAGATTCACTTAAGAGAGCAAAATTTTAACGTGCTCTAGTTTAGAAGAAGCGTCACCTTTACATCATTCTCACATCCCGGCACTTGCATAAGAAGCAGGACATATCACGTGCCTGTGATAACCTGGTCAAGTAGACGTAAAATCTTGCAAACCCACCAAGTTAATTGCCAAGCGGGAAATCTTTTGATGCTGATTGGCTAGCGGCTTTCACTGCACAGCTTTCAGTTTATACGTGAAAGAATATGAAAGTTCATTGCTCTTCTGCAGAAAAGAGCGAAATTCAAAGCAAATTCTGCCCTTGTGCCGCTGACTTTCTTCTTGTTTATCCAATGACACAAACTACAGGTGTGTCGGTGTGTGCACACCTAAAAAAGCGCCGACATGAAATTCAAATCATAGTTCAGAATCTGAATACACAGGGGTTCCCACCTCCCCTAAGAGCAACGGTGCACCCCCTAAATATCACGAAGCCCTCCCCCCAAGGAGAAAATACCCCTCAAAACTACCCCACCTCAAAGTTTTATGGCGCAGTCTGCGCCATGCCCCCCCCCCCCCCCTCGGGTAGGCACCCTTGTAGCCCTGTACATTACAGCCATTCAGAGAAATTTAAATCCACAACTTCTCTACTTTTAACGCCACTCATATTGTAATAATGTTATTGCATCTATTGACATCAATTGCGTCACAAACTGAAATTTTTGGGAGGGAGAAAGTTTTCAATTTCTCGAATGTGAAACTCCGAATCTTACCGAATGATAAAATATGAGCAAAGCATGATTATATTTTTTTTATTGCAAATTTTGGAATGTTGTTTCCGAATTTCCGAACCTTAACGCAAAACTTGCCGAAAAAGTCATTTTAGGAAGGTCACAGCAAGTAGCTCCCATCGGGGGTCGAAGCGTACCTGGTTGGTATAAAACTGAAGAAAACAACTAAAGTATCATATGGTTATTCAAAAATAAGAAATAATAGTTATAAAACTTTTTAAAATAAATCATTAACCTGGTTTGAAGAGACTATGCCTTTTGGGTTGCTCCACAATCCAGGGTCCCTCGTACCTACCACTGTTTGTGGTTTAACCGGTTGGATGGGACCCTAAAGACAGCTCTGATTTTTTGATCCGGATCAGAAACCGAGAAATCCCTGGTCCAGCACCCCCAGAGGTATTGTTTCACTTGGAGGACTTCGTGACCACGAGCATATTTAACGTCCCCCAGTCACCATTAATGAAGACGGTGGATCTTAAATCCGGCTGGTATTGAACCCGGGACCCTTCGGTCACCGGTCCGATGCCTTACGGATCAGGCCACCACGGCCTTTTTGGGTCACTTGTAGTACGTAGTGTTGTAGCCCCGTTATTTAGTTTTCACTACATAGGTACTATAAACGCATATGTTACGCATAAATTGCTTGCATACACAAGTATAAAAAGAGCAAAAGATAAAGATTGTTAAACATGAAAAATTTATAACTCCGCTATAGCAAGACAAATACTAATTTGTTCGCCCTCATTGTGATCGAAAGCGCCTAGATAACTGATTCCCAAAATTTTCCACAAGGACTCACAGAGTTTCACGGTGTATGTTGGTCTGCTAGGGGTCCATGCAAACGAAAGTAAAAATTTGGGGTTCATGAGATGTAAATAGGTGTCCAAGAACCTGAACCAATAAAATTTAGGCATTTTCAAGTACCGTCGAACTTGCTTATAACGAACCCTGATTTAACGAGAAAATCAGAAAGGTTTCGTTGGTACAATGTTAAGTCTATGGGAGCATAACTCGTTTTTAACGAGAAAACCCCGCTTAAAGCGAACTATGTTTTTGTGTTTCATTAATTTTCTATTGACTTCCAGCTCAGCGTAATATTTCTTGGAAAAATTTCCTTCAATGCTCTGAAGAAAAACGAAAGTCACTTTTTTTTTTTAATTTGTGGAGAAAAAGGAGAAATCAACGAACAGAATATAATAAAAAAATATACGAAAAGTCAGTTAAAAGCACATTAACTTCAAATAAAGAAAAGTAATAATCAAATTTTTAAATATTTTTTTACACAAACTCGTTTTTTACTAGCACTCGGTTAAAACGAGCAAATATCGCGGTCCATTTGGCCCTTCGCGCACGTTATAAACGAGTTTTACTGTAGTAGAAGTTTTTATTAAGTAAAAATTTGGGAATTTCTGAACTAGATTAAGCACAAGTCTCGTGATTTTGATCTTACACACTCCAATTTTGAAAAAAGATATACTATACTAAAATTTGGTGGAAAATTAAATATTATTTCAAAACCAACACTCAAGGAAATATGTCCCGTCATTAACCTTTTCCACAAAGATAATGTGGAAATAAAGACAATTTCCTCTGCTTATTTTTCACTGCTGAAAGAAGAATTGCATAAGAATATCAAAATAACAAGCGTTCACTCCTTGACCTGGCATTGAGCGTCAATTCTTCTTTCCAAAACATTCCATTAGCTTTGACATCAATTAACAATCAATTGTCGTAACGACTTGTGTCGTTAGCAGCGTTAATGAATTGAAACGTGAAGTTTATTCTTCGTCTTTCTACCTCTTTTGGGTTACATTTTCGCAAGAGGTCGATAGCTAATTACTCAAAACACAGCATTGTTCCAAAGCCTGACATTCCATGCTTGTTGATTGTATTGATAGTTAATGTGAGCTTGGAAAAAATAAAGGAGTATATTTTTACAGACCCTGAATTTAGCTACTACTAAGATCGATTGTTTCGTGGTCGTGATAACAACATTTCAGCTTTTTGTTTTTTATTTTTTTTAATTTTGTTTATTAAAATTACTTATTTAGTTTTATTTATTTATACTATTTATTTAATATGATAATTAAATTAATTTATTAACTTTATTAATTAATTTATTTTATTCATTTATTGAGCAATCACGATTGCTTATTGTTCTCACTTGACCGTCTTTGATGTCCGGTTCCTTTTTCAGCTTGGACCAGGGACTTTGATCAGTACGCTTCTCCTGATTGGTGTCGTGCATGTCCTATGTACGCTCACGCACACACACATATGCGCTAACACACATACACGCTCTCTCTCACTCACACACACACACAAGCCTACACATGCAAGCACGTGAGCCTGCACATACACACACACACACACACCTAACCGCCCAGGAGGAGGAGCAGGCTCGGGGGAACAGGAGCCGTTTCTAGGAACAATAATTCTAATTAAGGTCCTGTCGTGATTGTGAAAAACATAATTTGAATTCAGAATTTCAGAATTCAAATTAAATTTTTCTTTTTTTTAATATATATTTTTTTTAATACGACTTGTATTCTTTATATGTGCCACCGCCAAAAGCAGCACTAAAAGTCTGGTAGTTAATACAGTAGAGGAAAAAAACACAACTATAACATATAAAAACAACAGCATACTATGTACACTGATGAGCCATAACATTATGACCACCCAGTCAATAACTCGTCGTGTCACCTTTGGCCTGCAAAACAGCTGCGACTCGCCTTGGCATGGATACCACAAGCTCTTGATAGACGTCTGGAGATAGACTGTACCCAATGTTAATGCAGCGGTCACGCAAAGTTGAGATTTCTTGACATGGTGGTGTTTCAGCTCTGAGCTGCCTTTCCGTGAAGTCCCAAATGTACTCGATAGGATTTAAATTCGGTGAATTTTGAGGCCAGGGCATTAATTGGAATACTTCATCATGCTGTGGGTCCACTCCAACCCAATTATAGCCCTGTGACATATGGCATTGTCCTGCTGGAAGATGCCATTTCCAGTAGTGAAGACCGACGGCATGTACGGGAGCACCTGATCTGCCACGATATTCGGACAGTCCACAGCCTTCATGGTATGTTTCACTACAACTAAGGGTCCCAGAAACTGCCAGGAAAAGTCCCCCAGACCATAATAACGCCCCATCAGCCTATTTAAGACCAACGGTACAAGACGGGAGTAACTGTTCGCCTGTAAGATGGCGAACCCTGACACAACCATCCATGTGATGAACGAGAAATCGTGATTCGTCGGACCAGACAACACTCTTCCAGTCATCCAAGGACCAGTCTCGGTGTTCTTGGTCCCACTGTAGGCGTAGTTGGCGATGACGATTGGTCAATAGAGGCACACAAGTAGGACGTCTGCTGCGCAATCCCATATCCAACAGTGTCCGCTGAACTGTGTGTTTGGACAGGGGCGTAGCAAAGGGGGGGGGTTTGGGGGACAACCCCCCCCCGAAAAGTTAGTCTCAAAAAAAAGAGAAAAAGAAGAGAGAAGAGAAAGAAAAAAAAAAGAAGAAAAGGGAAAAATTCCAAGCGATTATATATATATATATATATATATGTATATATATATATATATATATATATATATACATATATATATATATATATATATATATATTATATATGTATATATATATATATATACATATATAATTTATATATGTATATATATATATATATATATATATATATATATATATATATATATATATATATATATATATATATATATATATATATATATATATATATATATATATATATATATATATATATATATATATATATATATATATATATATATAACAACTGTCTGACTCCGATTTTGCTTTACCAAGCGGATTGGTTTCCGACGTCCCTTATCTTTGAGGACGCGTGGCCATCCAACACCTTTACGCCTACTGTTGGTTTCACCGTCTTTTTTCCACTTCGCATAAGTACTAACAACGACAGATCACGAACAACCTACCAGTCTTGCAGTTTCTGAGATACTCGTTTCGAGCCTTCGGGCCATCACAATCTGCCCTCTATCAAATTCGCTGAGATCGTTACCCTTTCCCATAATTCGCAAAAGAAAGTGCTCAAATGATGCCTGGCCTTCTCCAGCCTCAGTTATGTACCAACCCCACTTCATCATGTAGTCTCCACGTCATCCAGACGAATTCTTTGAAAAAGTTAGGGGTGGTCATAATCAGGGGCGGCATTTCACCATTTCATTTGGGGGGTCAAGTTTCTTAAATATGTATAACCCAAAAGCGAAACCAAACACACATTAGCTAACAAGAAGTTGTAATAAAATCGGTTTAGTATGAATAAAATTAGTGTTTAGAAACAATTAAATTATGATTCATTGACTAAAAAGTTATCATACAAAACATCTCGCTACTGAAGTTTTTATACCTTTTGGAAAAGTTATAATGCATGATTTTTGGAATTCGGAAGAGCAGGGAATCGTGTTACTAATCCATCAGTGCCCAATGTCGTGCTGTTTTGCCAG
This sequence comes from Uloborus diversus, assembly GCF_026930045.1. Classification (NCBI taxonomy): domain Eukaryota; kingdom Metazoa; phylum Arthropoda; class Arachnida; order Araneae; family Uloboridae; genus Uloborus; species Uloborus diversus. The sequence continues at coordinate 54,877,139 of NC_072737.1, forward strand.
TTCAGCTAAATGGAAAAGGTATTTTTTCCCCCCTTTGTGCTTCAAAAATATTTCTCTAACCTTCTGAGACTAAAAAAAAAATCTTTCCCTACTAGCTAAGCTGATTGTAATAGTTAAAAAATAATTGAAGTAACACAAAGTTGCGTATGAAACACTTTTTATATCTTGCACTTCAAAATCACCCAGGCTACTTCAAAAACTGTGAGGGGCTTAAACTTTTCATCATTGAATAATCTAGTCATGTCGGCGCTCTCAGCTTCAATGAGATATCATCTGCCCCCAGCTCTGTTATTCACTATTCCAGACTGATGAGTCCATAACAAGGATGAAACTGCAGTCTCTGGATGTGAAAACCATTCTGTCGGTATACTGCTTGTAATTTTTCTTGCTTCATGCTAAACATTTTACTCATAGTTGAAACATTTTATCTTTCGTTTTTAAAACTAATCCAAATAACCATAATCCCAGCCAATCATACAGAAAAATAATTATCATCAAATCTTGAGTTAATTTCATTCGAAACTGAATCTATCACTTCATACAAAAAAATAATGTTGAACTTCACATCATCATGTGGATTTTTCTCTTTTTTCCCCCTCTTTAAAATTGGCTCGGATGAAGAATTTTTTTGAAAAATTTCACGATTGATTGAAGTATACATCTATAAAAAATCTGTTTTCAGTTTCAATTGTAGATTGAACTGTGGTAGTATGGTGCACAGATCACTTGTAGATTAAACTGTGGTTTGAATAGTCGAGTAGCGGATTGAAGATATAGATTTTGATAGAGTAAAGCATTTTTCAAAAACCTTTTCCCGATGCAAACAAATTTTATAAAAATTCAAACGAAGTCATACATGCTAAAGGGCATGAGTTTTTTCACCATTGAAAGCATCGTTTTGCAATAATTCTTCCAGTAGTCAAATCACTGCTTGAACTTATAGAGAAATGTTTTTATCGTTTTAACTTTTGAAAATTATCTTGTGTCACTCCGCGATTGCATAATTATAGAGCCCCATAAAAGGTATTTGGTTGATATGTCTTTTTTTATTCTATAATCACATGCATTTTTAAGAAGTTTCTATGGAAGCATCATAATGTATTGAGCAGCTGAAACGTGTTTCTAGCAGAAGAAAGCGATGAACACTCATTAAATAAATACACACTGAAAAAATGAGCGTAAAAGTGAATGTAAAATATCAAGGAATTTTCTTGTGAAAGCCATGCAGCCACACCACTTTTCACGAGCCTCTCATATTGGACATACCATCGTTACACTGGGCACACAAGTGTGAAATATTTAGCCTATATGAGGTAATGTCTTCTTTAGTTAAAATTAACCATGGTTTTCGATCAGTTTTCTATGTTCTGAAAAAGCCGAAAATACTTCATGAATTTCTAAGTCATCATCCAAATAACGAAAAACACTTTTTCTAGTCTGAGAATGTGTCGAGTTTCATCAAATAGTTGCTGAGAACCAGCGAGATTTCCTTTAATGGACATTGATTTCCGACTTACATAAATTGAATTCACCCATTTTCTATTATTCAGCTCAAAAATTTGGGGGTGCGACTGCCCCCTCTTGACCCCCCTATTTGCCGCCCCTGGTCATAATGTTTTGGCTCTTGAGTGTATATTTGCATAATGTTGAGCACAATTCCTATTTACTTAATTACTTCATCATAAATACTTAAAGAAGAAATAAAAATATAAAAATTTGAATTTAAAGCTTTTAAGTTTTAACTTTACGTTTTTTCTTTACTCTTTTTTTTTCTAATACAAATTTCTTTTTCTGTTTTGGCGTTGTTTTTGCTATTTTTATTTATTTTTCAGTCGAGTGCTTACTCATAGCCCTTCGCTTCTCGAAACATGTTATCAATTCTTCAATCGTTCGGAATACAATGAGTTAATTTTTAATAAAAGAAAATGAAATAAATCGATAAGTAAGAGAAATATCTTGTTACGGGACATTTTTGAAAACATGAAAGTCGATATCGGAAATTAATTCAGATAGCATAAAACGAACAATAGAGTTTTTTCATTGTTAAATGCTGCAGTCTAACTGTAATTATCAAATCTTGTATCCTAAGAGCAAAGGTTATCGTACGGTTTAATGTAACATCATTTTCGTCTCACTCACTATTGCTGCAGTTAATAACATAAGACCGATGTACTAGGTTGTATGTAATAAGAATTAATTAATGACTTTTTTCTTTGCTTTCATTGAGAACAAATGCTAGCCGTTTTTCCACATTTACGTAACTCACATTATTGGACCGTTAGAGACAGGGAGAAAAAAAAACGAAGTAAATTTCCACCTTAGAGCCATTAAACAGAATGGTAGGGAAAAAGGCGTACCTTGGCGATATAAGGGATTTATCGTCATCGAAATGTAAATACATTTAAAGCCATTAGTTCCTTTTCGGATGAACTTTTAATAATTCGGAATAAACTCGTTCGCCAAATAAATGTAACTACTTTAAATGCCCCAATAATGTGAAATAATTTGTGAAATAATATATTTTCCTGATTAGTCATTGAAAGCTTCATTAAAATGTTAAAATATGAGGAGTAAACAAAGCGGCGACGTGATCGATACTTTTCTGTTTTCGCCAAGTTAGAAAGCAAAGCCGCCAAGAGCCACTCTACCCTTTAACGATTCGACAAAATCATCATCAATCAGAAAATTTTCTTTGATGATTCGGCAAAATTATCATCATTCGGCAAAATTCGGAGTTCCACTCGGCAAAGTGAGTTTCTGCCTTCCCAAAAATTTAACTTCGGGGCGCCCCTGATCTTATTATTTAAAAAAAAATAATAAAAAAATTGCCATACTTTTATCACCACTTTTAACTTTTACATAAAGTTTTCCATATGGAATACCAAAAATTAAACTAATATATTTTCCTTTAAAATACACAGTCTCGAGTCTGATTCAAATATTTTCAATAATTTTTGATGTCTAAACATTTTGCTTTGCATTTTCGACTAACGCCTAGGTGGCAGGTGGTAGTTTTATCTGTGGAGCATATACGAATACACCTCCGTTTAAAATTATCTCTATAAATTTTTTGTTGTCGTGTACTTGACTTTTGGACTTCCAAATCAAGGAACTAATATCGATAACTTTCTTATGAAGGCGCAGTTTTATCTTGTGCTTGCATTTCCAATCAAAATGAACAATAGATATGAAACCACAAGGACACATTATTATAAAAGGTATCGAATACACTCGAAACTCCAAAAACATGAGACACATAGCATCCCCTGGTGTGCAAACTGCTAACTACGAAAATTGGTATATTTAGTTTATCACTCACATATGTATGGGCTTGATAAAAATGCAATCTCACTATTGCATTTTTATCGAGCCCGTCATTTCGAATTTTTCCAGGGGGGGGGGGCAAAGGGTAAATGCTCAATGTAAATCATATCAAATAACAGAAAAACCCACGCCCAAGTATATGCAAATACATTAGTTTCCCAAAACCAGGTGGTGTGGGGTTTCAACTGACACCCCTGACGCCAGGGCCTGATTACTGCACAAGCTTACTAGGGGCCCCCTCTTCCTAAGGGGCCCCAAATTACTTAAAGAATTATGCATAGCATTACAACTATACAAAAAATACACACATTTTAAAAAAAATTTTGGAAAAAAATAGAACCGACTTCAAAATTGCTCTAAAAAGGGAAAAATAATTTTATTCTTTAAACACCATCGATAATCTTTTAAACATAATTTTTGAAGTTGGCGCAAAAACAAAACGTAAAATCCAGTGTAACCATGCTTCGTTCATATTTTTTTCAGAAAATCATCGAAAGTTAGAAACGAACCATTTATATCGTTACTCAAAGATGCTGTTATCAATGCATAATATATGTGGTAGTGAAGGAACTAGGCCTGGTAAAATTTATAGTTGTAGTTGAATTATGGCGGTGAATGATCTGTTTTATCGTTTTTGCGCCAACTTCAAAAATTATGTTTAAAAGTATTATCGATGGTGTTTAAAGAATAAAATTATTTTTCCCTTTTTAGAGCAATTTTGAAGTCGGTTCTATTTTTTTCCAAAAATTTTTTTTTTCATCCTTTTTAGTGTAAATGTATATATTTCTGTAAAAGTAAGAAGTTACCATCATGAAACTTTACCCTTTTTTATTCCTAAAAATGCTACATACTAAAAAAAAAAACTATAAGCACATCTTAAACTTTAAGCGATTGACACTAAAAATGTATCTTTACCACTTGAGAAAATGCCGGAATTTTCCAGATTAGGAAAGATACAGAAATCAATAGAACATTCGAGAAACAGTAGAAGCGAAATCTTAGTAAAATTCACTTTGTCCTAGTCGGGATTTGAACCCGGGTGGCTCGCGTGGAAGGCGAGAATTCTACCACTGAGCCACCGTTATCCACGGAAGGTAGGCGCGAACTTCGTTACAATATTTAATCATTTAATAGGGAAATTGCATGAAATTTATGGTTTTTTGCCCATAACTTTTTTTCTAAAGGACAAATATGGTCAAACAAAGTAATGGGACCTAAGTTGAGCCATCCCCTATCCATTAAAGAAAGAATCATCAAAATCGGTTCACTAGGTGAGACGCTGTGAGTGGACAAACAAAAAAAAAACATACATACGGTATGAACTGATAACCGCCTCCTTTTTGAAGTCGGTTAAAAATAATAGCCTTCAGGGGGCCTCCAAATTATTGTGGACCTTGGGCCTCACTTTTTGTTAGTCGGGCCCTGCCTGACACCCTTAAAATGACGGGCCTAAAGATAAAAGGAAAAAAAATTCTTTTTCTGTTTGTCGGCTAATTTGTCAATGTAGGCTCAGTTGGGGTAAATGAAAACATTGGATACAGGAGCGCCCGATGGGAGCTTACAATGACCTCCCGAAAATTTCCTTATTCGGCAAATTTTGTCTGATGATTGTTTAAATTTGGGGGCATACTGATAGTTTTTAAACGTCTTAATATCACTTTTCATTAGATGTACCTGTGTGTGCAATGTATGCCCGTATTTTTTTCATTCCGCAAAATTTGGAATTCCATTTGGCAAATTGAGAATTTTCACCCTCCCATAAATTTGGTTTCGGGGTACCCTGATTTGGTGATGGAAACAATTTGTATGTTCTTTTTAAAGCGCGAAGATTGTTATTATCATCAAAAGTTGTGATACTACATATATCCCGTGCTGAGAATATAGAGTAAAAAAATATACATAGAGAGGCCCCGTCTATGGTAAAAAGGAGATGGAATTGAAGTCGGAATTATGGGGGGATTATGGGATACAGCGGTGCAATTATGGGCGGGGTTATGAAAGCAACCAAATAAAGTAGCTGGCGGATTGGTTTACATTTTAATTTATGTTGTAATGCATTTTCAAAAGCGTGCTTCAGAAATTTGCAACAATATCTAAGTTTAAATTAACTACCAATTGAGATTCAGTAATGGAATGTTTTGAATCAAAATGTATCTCAAGATATTTCAAGAAGCTAAGAATCTTGGGATACAGCGGTGCAACTTCCGGCTTCAATTTCTTAGTATAGCGGAGCCTCTCTATGTAATTTCTTTACTCTATGGCTGAGAAAGACTCATGCCATTCATTTTCATGAAGATACTAGAAAATCGCCAGTCATGGTATGACGGGTGAAAATTGTTTCTACATTTGAACGAAACAATTGCCTGTTCGGTAATATTTTGATGGTTGAAATTTTAACTCTAACACCAGTGGATGAACCCTAAACTCCAGCAGACAGCATTCATTGTTTTCGTTTCTTCATTCCCCTGAAATGACAGTCTTACCAGTAAAACAGTTAAGTGACCGGATCGAGTTCAGCCATGTTACACTAAAGCCTTTCCTTGCATGTTAAACATTACCAAAACATATTATTAAATGATCATGCCGTGGCGCGAGTTTCATTGTTGAAACATGCGGGTTACTTTATTATCTGCTTTTATATGAGGATTTGAGAAGTACGAAATGTCATTCTTCATCATTGGGTATGTTAACCAGTTTGACTTGTTTGACGTAGGACAATTAATTCCATGGAACAAGGGACATCACAATAAAAATAAAAAAAACTTCATTGTATCAGTATTTTTTTTTTCTTTTTTATGAGGTAACGAGCTGATGTGTGCATCACATGACTTCCTTTTACTCCAATTTAATGTCATATTCTCATTATTGGCAGTTTTAATGTGATTCAATAGTTTACTCTCTAAATATCACCAACAGTGGCCAATTAAAACCAGATTAAAAAAAAAAAATTAAAAAATCGCCAAACTTATCGCCAAGTTCGCGACAAAACTTGGCGACCAAAAGACTGGCGATATATCGCCAAGTGTCCGACAAATTATAACACCACATGAGTTTACATCGAAATTAACAGTGATTTTCCCCCAAAAAGGGGCAAAAGACCCCCTTTGGAGCATTCGAATGCCACCAAAAACGCAGGTGCACAACTAGATCCCACTAGGAGTCTAAGTATCAAATTTCAACTTTCTAGGACATTCCGTTCTTGAGTTATGGGACATACATACACACATACACACACATACGCACATACGCACATACATACGTACATACAGACGTCACGCGAAAACTCGTTGTACTTAACTCGGGGATCGTCAAAATGGATACTTCGGGTGTCTGTACGTTCCTAGGCATATATCCACGTGTGGTCGGGTTGAAAAATAAACTCAACATTCATTCGGGGGTGAGCAAAATAGAAATTAAGACCGATTTTTGAGTGAAGATTTTTTCGCGAATACAATACTTCCTTTTTTGTAAAAGGAAGTAAAAAAAACTGTATTTTAATAAAAGTATGCGAAAAAAGTTATAAACACAATTTTGTAAGTTTTATAAACAAATTTTGACAATACAACTTAGTGCCAATGTGTCGTTGTAGTAGCGGTTCAAAAAGTTAATCTTTTTTTTTTCACTTAGGAAATTAATTGGTATGTCTACAATCTTATTTTTTATTGAAATTTAGTTTACATAGGAAGAGATTAGACCAACAAAGAAACTTTAAACTGTTATAATTGTTTTGTAAAATTTTTGTTTAAACTAGGCCTCATATTAATGTGACATCAGTCACAAAATTATATAAAAGTTTGTGCTGTTTCAACAAAAACAAACCCAAGTTTATAAAAGTCATATACTCTTCATTTATGATGATATATTTAATATTAATCCCTTAAATATTCAGAAACAGTTGAATTTAAGTATTTAAAACTTATTTAAAATATGTAACACCAGTCACAGTAACATCAGTCACGTTTCTCTTTTCGTTAATATAACTTAAACAAATTGCACAAATAGCATTGAATGCTCCAGAAAGGCAACAAAGGAGGCTAGATAAATTAAAAAATAAAGGAAAACATGAAAATTCAAAAAGTAATACAAAGTAGAAGCTAAAAAGAGCGGAGGAAAAAAAATAAATAATTTAAAAAAAAACCTAGCATAATTACCAAAGTTAGTTCAGAATAAAGCTAAAAAGAGAAATTAGGTGAAGAAGTGGAATAATAGTAGAACAAATGTAAAGTATTAAAGTCCCAGGATTCAATTAGCAGCTACATTACTCCTCTTTAAAATAATGAAACCTTGGTAAAATCTGTTAGTCACTCGAAGCACTCCTTGTCATATCTTCACAAAAGAAAACTGCAGTCGTAATTTTTTTTTTCCAAAAAATGAAACTTGTCAAACAAATACTCCTAGTTCTCCATGAGGGTTTCCAATTCCGCAATCCCGATGCGGGATCCTTCATGATATTTAGCGGGATTAATCCCGTGGGATTGTGAGAGCAAAATCCCGCCAAGATTTTCCATGCAAACGTTTCATATTTTTTTCCGTTCATGGAACGAATATTTTTACAAGTATCATTTGAAGTTTTAATCACCTTCCTGTATATCTATAAGAAGAGTAAAGAAAACTTTGTCTTATAAGATGAACGGAAAAGTTACCATTCAAGAAAACAATAAAAATAGAGTATACTTTTCTGAAAATGAATTGGTATTTTCATTCAAGGTTTCAGTGTTCATATGTTCAGCAAAATTGTAAAAATGCTTAAAAATTAAACGACTTTTCGAAAACCATACCACTACATATTGAAACCCAGAAAATTGGGCTTTAGGAGAAATTGAGGAAAATCATTCGAGTGTAAAATCAGCTGGAGTAGCCTGAATGCAATGTTGGAACGCTTCTGTAAACTTAAGATAGGCACTTGAAATCTTTAACTTACTAAAGGTGCACAGAGTTTTTTTCCGAAAAAGATAGCAATGAAAAAAAACCTGATATTTTTTATTTATGCTCTCTGACCTGTAGAAAGTGCCTGTCGATGTCCTTGTCACCGTGGAGCTAATAATATTGTAACGAATTCGGTGCGACTTCCACTTTCTTGAAATGAAGACACAGTTCTTGATAAAAACACAGAAAATTTATTTGCACTATGTACAGGAAAGATCGTCAACAACTGCTAAATTATTCATCAGCAATTAAGCAATTATCACACAACACCGTAAACTCAACGTTTACACACGTATTTACTTCCAAATACGAAAACAACACAGCGAAATGCCTCGCTACAAACAGAGCAAATATGCTCTCCGTTCCAAATCTCAATCGAAACTCCCCTTTTTATCCATCGCTAACGGCTTTTATAAACATCGAAGAATTTTCCACAACATTCTTACCTCTTCTCGAAATGCGTAGACCGTTATCAAATTTTATCAATGAAAAGAAAAGAAAATAGGGGGTCGTATACTTTAGCCGAATGAAAAGGGGTTGTATATTCATTACGGGAAACTATTTACAGGTTACGTTACTACAATAATTACTATTTACAGGATTTGTAACATTGCCCCCTTCCTAAGGACTGCACGTCCCGGGCAGTACAATCCCCAGAAAGGGTGCCAAACTTCTATCACATGTTCACAAATACACACATTAAATAATAACCAATAATGCATAGGAAACACAATAATAACAAGAAATATTACTAAACATTAAAAGCAAAAAAAATTATCTACAACCTTTATGTTATCAACCAACGTTGTTTACGTAATACTCATGAACTATGGCCATAGTATGGGGCTAACCGATCATAATGTACAACCCTAGGTTTTGCATTAGGTGATTTTTGGATCCTCACTACGACGTCATTTAGTCGGTTAAGGACTTTGTAGGGTCCATCCCAATGCGACTGCAATTTGGGTGAAAGACCTTTCCGTCGGATGGGATTCCATAACCAAACCTTGTCGCCTTCGTCGAATTCATGTCCAGTAGACCTTGTGTCGTATCGGGACTTCATCTTCTCCGCCGCGATGTTGATTCGCTCTCGTGCGAAGTTATGAACGTCTTCCAACCGGGCCTGGAGATCCTGGATGTACTCCTCAGGCGATGCAGGCGCATCCGGAGGACGACCGAAGACGAGATCACAAGGTAACCGAAGCTCTCGTCCGAAGAGCATCTGTGATGGGGCATATCCGGTAGTCTCGTGGACAGCACTGCGGTAGGCCAGCAGGAACAAAGGTAGCTTCTTGTCCCAATCCTGTTGATTTCTGGAGACCGTAAGTGAGAGATTATTCATGATTGTGCGGTTAAATCTCTCCACCATGCCGTCCGATTGTGGGTGTAGTGGTGTTGTCCTAGTTTTCTCAATTCCGAGAATTTGACATAGGCCCTTAAACACAGCAGAGATGAAATTCCTCCCTTGATCAGAATGAATCTGCAAAGGTGTTCCGTATCTCGAGATCCAATGTTGGACTAGAGTCTCTGCTACGGTGGTAGCCTCTTGATCTGGAATGGGATATGCTTCCGGCCATTTGGTGAAGTAGTCGATGGAAACAAGAATGTATTTGTTCCCATCAGCAGTTCTTGGTAGAGGACCCAGGATGTCGATCCCAATTCGTTCGAAAGGAGCTCCAACGTTGTACAGATGTAGCTTACCTCTGCTTCTTTTCTTCGGTCCTTTGCGAGCAGCACAGGCGTCACAAGAATGGCACCACTTCTCCACGTCATCCTTCGCCTTACTCCAGAAGAAGCGCTCCCGAACTTTATTGAGGGTTTTCAAGACACCAAAATGTCCTCCAGTCGCACTACTATGTATTTCTTTCAGAACATCTGAAATCCTTGATCGGGGAAGTAGTAACTGCCACCTAGATGTCTTGCCGTCGTCAGATTCCCATTTTCGGTGTAGCACGCCGTTCCGTAAATGGAGCGAGTTCCATAAAGCCCAGTATCTTTTTGTTGCAGGACTGAAGATGGAAACGTCCTGCCAGCTAGGTCGCCGACTGTCACTTTCCATGAACTCCAAAATTGGTTTTATGTCGGGGTCTTCAAGTTGATCTTTTCGAACTTGGTCGTCACTCCATGGATCAGGTTCTGATGATATTGGAGTCACTGTCACCTGATAGGCGGTAGGGCTAGTCGTTCCATACTGTTTCTCGATTCGGGAACAATAGTGGCAGTTCTCAGGACAGGGTCTCCTTGATAAAGCGTCAGCATTACCGTGAGATAACCCTTTTCGGTGCTTGATCTCCATGTCATATTCCTGGAGCCGCTGTATCCACCTGGCTATCTGGCCTTCTGGATTCTTGAAGTTCAAAAGCCAAGTTAACGAGGCATGATCTGTCCAAAGCAGAAATTTTCGGCCGTAGAGGTAATGATGGAAGTGTTCTACAGCTTTCACTATGGCCAGTAACTCCTTTCTGGTGACGCAGTAATTTCGCTCCGACTTTGATAAGCATTTGCTCCAGTAAACGATGACATGTTCATTTCCGTCAATTTCTTGGGATAAAACAGCTCCGATGCCCTCGTTGCTCGCATCAGTGTCCAGGATGAAGGATTTTTCAGGCTGAGGATAGGCGTTGATGTTAAAGACTCCTTCAGTCGTAGAAATGCTTCTTCGCATTCTTTGGACCATTCAAACTTTTGCTTGCTCTCCGTCAGCTTATGCAAAGGTCGTGCAATGTTGGAAAAACCCTTTACAAACTTCCTGTAGTACGTGCAGAGCCCCAGGAAACTTCGCAGCTGATGGATGTTTTCGGGACGACTCCAACTCTTGACAGCAGATACCTTTTCTGGATCGGTTTGTACACCTTCAGAAGAGATGATGTGACCAAGGTAGTTCACTTCCCGGCGGAACAAATTACATTTGGACGGGCTTAACTTCAGATTGGCTTCCTTAAGCTTTTGCAGCACCTTCCTAAGATTTGCCAGATGTTCCTCGAAACTGCGTCCCACGATGATGATATCGTCTAAGTAGACCAGACAGGATTCGTAAGAGAGTCCTCTTAACACTGTCTCCATATGACGCTCGAACGTAGCTGGTGCAGTGCAGAGGCCGAAGGGCATCACTTTAAACTGCCATAAGCCTTGTCCCGTTGTAAACGCTGTCTTCTCTCGGTCATCAGGGTGTATCTCAACCTGCCAGTAGCCGCTCTTCAAGTCCAGGGGTCGAAAACCACTTGTGTCCGGAAAGTTTGTCCAAGGTATCGTCTATCCGTGGAAGAGGGTAACTGTCCTTCTTGGTGATTTCATTCAGCCGTCGGTAATCGACACAAAATCTGGTGGAGCCATCTTTCTTTCGGACCAAGACGATGGGAGACGCCCAAGGACTGGATGAAGGTTCGATTACATCATTCTCCTTCATCTCTTTCAGGAGGGTCTCAACTTCTTCCTTCTTGGCGAATGGTAGTCGTCTTGGATGCTGTTTAATAGGGGGGGGGGGTGTTCTCCAGTGTAAATCCTATGCTGCGTTAAATTCGTACGGCCAACATCCTCCGATGCTGATGAAAACAGATGCTTGAAGTCGTCCACCAATTGTTCCGCAGCAGTTCTTTGATCTTTCGATAATGGCGCACTCCCAATTAACTTCGATGTCAAGGACTCGGAAGACACAGTCTCGGGGGAATTGATTCTTCTAATGATGCAGTTTACTGGAGTACTAGTTGCTAACACTTCACCTTTCCGAATATTCCTTGGCCTTTCACTCACGTTGGCGACTCTCACAGGAATTACATCCTTAGAAAGGTCCACAAGCGTAGATGCTACCAGCACTCCTTTTAGGTTATTGCTTAGGTTAGGGTATTCAATGAGTCCAAATCGAAAACTATTGCTTTCTTCAAGGGAGCCAGGTATTAATGATTCCGACCTTGAGGGAATCGATAAATCTGTTTGGGCTATTATTTGATGAGCGGATTTTACAACACTTTCTGCAGGGAAAACGGCTATGTCTTCTCTCATCGAGTGCAGCTCATTAGTCTTGAAGTCGAGAGTGAAGTCATATTTCTTCAAAAAGTCCAATCCGAGAATGAAGGGGTCCGTGATATTAGCGACGAATGCCGTATGATGGTAGGTGGCATTCCCAAACACTATTTCCAAGCCCACTTTACCGTCAATCTCGATTTTGTCACCTGTCACAGTCTGGAGACTTACGCGTGGCGATGTCCACAGCAGTTTCAATCCAAATTCACGAGCCACATCTGTCCTAATGATTGTCACATTGGCTCCAGTGTCGACAATGAGTCTGTAGGGGTTCCCATTTACATGTGCGTAAATGAAAAGTCCATCACTGCCACTACTAGAAGAGGAAATCTGCAGAGCTCTGGTGGTGGTGATTTCCTTCCCTCGCGTAGCTTGGCGAGCCGGACAACTCCTTCGCAGGTGTCCTTCACTACCGCATTTCCAGCACTTCTGCTCTTGTTTCTTTTGGGCTGTTATGGTGCTCAGATGTCTTGCCAAGTCACCGAGTTGTCTCTCAAGTTCAGCGAGGTGGGACGACCTGGAATCAGACTCATCAGCTTCCTGAGTCCGGATTAGATGGCGATCCACACGGGTTGCTTCTTGGGAGGCCTCGTATCTCATCGCGTACACAACAGCAGAATTCAGGTCTTTGACATCCGCCATCCGTAGAGCTTTCTGGATTTCCGGATCTCGAACCCCGTCGATGTAGTAGTTGAGTGCCAGGTTGTCTCGAACATCTGCAGGGCAGTCGCAAAAAGCAAGATGAGACAGCCTCTCGATGTCCGCCGCAAGCTCTTGCAGGGTTTCCCCGGTTTTCTGGAAACGGGACTTCAACTGGAGTCGGCTGAAATCTTTCTGGCACTTCTCACCGAAGCGAAGCTCCAACGCAGATGTGAGGGCGGCGAAATCCAGGCGCTGGCTGTCCGGAAGGGTCTGAAGAATGTCCGCTGCGTCACCTCTCAGGGATGCTGCAAGATGACAGGCCTTGGTAGCAGAGTCCCATCCGTTCGCTTCCGCCACTATCATGAATTGGGTCTTGTATACCTGCCACGAACTTTTCCCATCAAATGTGGCCAGTTTAATGGACGGTCGAGCAACAGATGTGGGAGCGTCAAACTGTACAGAACTGCTTTCCGCGGTCGCCAATCTCCGTTCCATGTCTTTAATTATTTCTTCCTTAAATGAAGTAAATTTCTTGTCTTCTTCTTCCAACTTATTTTCCACATTGGCGATACGCTCTTCCACAGTATCAAATTTTTCTTCCAGAGCATCAACTTTATCTCCCATGGCGGTAAGTTGATTCTCCATCATGGTTTTCATCGACGTTAGGTCACTTTTTATTACATTTTGACTTGTAGTAATTTTAGCAGTTAAATCACTATTTAACTGTTCTTGGTTAGTCGCCAAACTTTCGGTCAAGTCACTTTTCACAGCATTAATTGCTTCCAGAAGTTGTTTTAATTGGTCATCTATTGCGCGAGTAATCACCATAAAAACAAAGTCTATAAATTCTAACAGTCTTTATGAAAAAAATGTCCAACGTCACACTTACTCCAAGAAAGTCCAGAAGAAGCCCCACGTTGGGCGCCAAATTGTAACGAATTCGGTGCGACTTCCACTTTCTTGAAATGAAGACACAGTTCTTGATAAAAACACAGAAAATTTATTTACACTATGTACAGGAAAGATCGTCAACAACTGCTAAATCATTCATCAGCAATTAAGCAATTATCACACAACACCGTAAACTCAACGTTTACACACGTATTTACTTCCAAATACGAAAACAACACAGCGAAATGCCTCGCTACAAACAGAGCAAATATGCTCTCCGTTCCAAATCTCAATCGAAACTCCCCTTTTTATCCATCGCTAACGGCTTTTATAAACATCGAAGAATTTTCCACAACATTCTTACCTCTTCTCGAAATGCGTAGACCGTTATCAAATTTTATCAATGAAAAGAAAAGAAAATAGGGGATCGTATACTTTAGCCGAATGAAAAGGGGTTGTATATTCATTACGGGAAACTATTTACAGGTTACGTTACTACAATAATTACTATTTACAGGATTTGTAACAATATAAATGTGGGTGGTACCTTTTGAAAATTATGTTCGATGAATCAGCTGAGCAATCCTCAATATTCGGCACGACTCTAAAAGAGGCGACAGATGAAAGACTAGATGACTCGAATGACAGTGCAGTACGTTAAGTTTCCTCAAGTTTTTGATTGTCTCTGTAAAATGAGGAGTCAAATTAGCGAAATCATTCAAAAACTTTTACTGTGACAGCAACGCAATTAGCATTCAACCCCTGCTGTAACGAATCAAATGCACTGATGCAATGACCAACGTTAGCGAAGCAACAAGCCAAGTTAAATTGGATAGAGTGATACACAAATCAAACGGACATCGTTTTTGTTCGAAATTTGAAGTTCATAAGCAAAATCCCCTAACCTGATTCCCAAAAGAAAACAAAAATCTATTTTAAAAGATGGTGAAGTTTATGGGGATATTTTGCTGAATATCCACAATTATTTAATGTCAGTAAAACCAACTGCAGTGGAGCCGCATCACGCGTTTTCATCAAGCTAATTATTTTTTGCGCAAAAATCTTTTCCCATCCCATACGAGTGATGCTTTTTGAAGACGCATTAGTCTTTTTAAAGTACACTTTTGCATACCAAGCGATAGTCACTATTTGAGATGTGACTTCGTAGTACTCTACAACTGGTGTACGGAATTAAAGATAACGACTAATTCCTGTAACAAAAGTAGTCAGTCCTTCCTAAAAAGCACAACTTTTGACATAGAAATTTAATTTTTAGAAGAATAAAGTCAATCCTGCGGGATCCCGGGATTCCGCGGAATTGGCTCCTTACGATCCCAAAATCCCGCGGGATTGAGATTAGAGCGGGATTGGAGACCCTATTCTCCATGCATTACATTTGAATAAGAGTGCTACATCATCGTCACAGAAATATTTCTAAATGTCACAGCTTCATAAAAATTTCAGCGCTATCACCTTCCGACTTGCACGCACACACACACACAGCCATGTTATTAAGAGTTATATTTGAGTAATACTTTATCTAATTCAGAAGCTGCAGCAGGTGTTTAGCAACAACACTTTTTTAGAGTAAAGGAGGGAATCACTTCTTTGTTCCAAAATTGCTGGCTGTAACTGGAGAAGGGGTTCTTGAAAAATATGACAAACAATTGAATCACGAGAAGTTGAATTGAACATTTGAAATGAAATCTAGGAATATTTAGTAATTGTGTCAAGATTCAAACAGGAAATAGCCTATCAATGTAGATGCAATTTATTATGCACATGAGAAAGTAATAAAATACTTAGCACACTAGATGTAGTAAATGCAAGATGACTTTTTATTTTATGAATTACATTGAAAATATAACTTTTAAAACTTTATAAAGATATTTTTCTTGTAATTTAAATACAATTTTACAATTTTGAACAAAACATATGCTAATTTTATTTTCAAGGAGAAATAACTTAGAATTGCAGCAATTTATCGTAAATGTAACATCAGTCGAAAAATCTTTGTATCATCAGTTACGGATGTCAAATAATTTTTATGCTTTCCGTTTTTAAGTTTTTTCAATAAAACAAAGTGTTTTCATGAAGTCTAAAATCTCTATTTTAAGAGAAAGAAATCTGTTTAGATTTTACTTTATTAGTTTGAAGAGAATTTCACATTATATGTAAGTCACTTTTCTCAATGTCTCTTCCGCGTAACATCAGTCACGTTTTTTATTCCCCTGAATTTCATACAAAAAAAAAAAGCCTCTTGTCTGAAAACATGTGTGGGGGCAGTGATGCACCATATCAGGATATTTTAGATCGATTTCAAAAGAAACAAAATTTAGTTTCAATACAGTGCTGAATTTAAAAGTTCAAAATGGAGTCAAATTGTAACGTCAGTCACCATGAACTGACCCCATAGTGTTTCAACAGACATAAAGACTTCAGAACGTTATTCCAATAACTATGAAACAATATGACGATCTCACTTCTGTACGGAGAGGCACGGATTGATAAAGGCAACCCACTTCGTCAAAAAAACTTGACCTCAAAAATTCTGCCCTTTCAAGTCGAACCTTACAGAATCTTCAAACTTCAGAATTCATTGTTTTACCAGTTCTAACGGAAAATTCTAGTTTTCAGGTCCAAAAGATTTTTTTAAATATTAATTGGCATTTTTAAGTTATTTCTTTCAAAGTTTTCCGCAGACCCCCTACAAATCATCAAAGGGTCCGCGGACCACAGTTTGGAAAATCCCAGTGTAGTGTATGCCATTGTTATTTGCCTAAACTAAGGGTAAAGGCTCAACTCCTGTAAAAAATATGTTTTGAATGAAAACATCATCGAAAATAAGATTTATTCATGAAATAAATTCTAAAATGAGTAAGGGAGAGTCGTTAGGAATGGGACGGCTGGAGGAATTGGAAAGTGAGAGAAATGGGACAGCGAGAGAAATAGGACAGCGAAAGGAATAGGACAGCGGGAGGAATAGGACAGCGCTGCACTTATGTCGAAATAAAAATGTTAAAAAGTTTTCTAACTTGTTCAGTAGATGTAGAAGCAAGAGTCTAAAGCTGCTACATCTACTGAACGGTTTAGAAATTTTTTGTATTTTATTGCGGCATAAATGCAGTGATGACCCATTCCTTTCGACTCGTCCCTACCGATGAAATTACAAAACCAGAAACATTTTTTACAAACGATAAACAGATAATGTAGTCTCTCTTTTTTGGAAGCTTGCCTAGATTAACCAAAATAAGGAATTTTACATCCCCTAAATCAATAAACATTGAATATTTAATTGCTGAAATAATACCTCATAGTTTTTAAAGGAAATAAAAACTAATTTAAATGAAATTCAACAGCATTTTATAGTTACACAGATGTAGAATTTCAAATATGTAATAAAATTTAAGGCTGTAAAAGATTCGTTTTTGAGATCCACCAAACGCAAAACGAATACAGATCGAAGTACAAATCTTAATTTTTCGTCGGATGTCCTGCACATCACTAATTCGTACATCATTGAAATTGCTTTCATTTTGAAACAACCATAATTAATGAAATCAAAAAAAAAAAAAAAAAAACACTAAAAATTTTATCTTTAACCATAAAAACTATTTCAAGTTCTTGCACATTATTCCATTAAAAATGCTGTAAAATCTGCTCTGAAAGTAATTAAAAACCAGAAACCAGCATTTTTAAGGTAAACTTTCAAAATTTTCTGCCGGAAGTCACCCAGATGCCCTGTTTTTCCTAGGGAATGCCCCCTTCCCCCCACCCTCGGCACTATTGCACCCCCAAAATTCACAGCCTAAAAATCCGCCTATTCTGCAACCCCATAGTCCCTTCTCCTGGATTCGCCATTGAACTCGCCACGCATCTTTATTCTCTTCATAAACATTTCTTCAGAGTACTGAGCAGTTGAATTTCGTACGCCGTTCTGGAAATATTACGAAACATAATTTTATAATATCAACTAATGCAAAAATTTCATCAAAGATGAATACTTTTCTGAAAAAGTATCTATAGTGGTGGGGATGTAAAATCTCTTTGTTTCTACTGTTCATAAACTAATTCCACCAACATTATTTCAATTAGTGCCTTCTTGATTGCAACGTTATTATTTTAAATTCCATATATCTGTTCATTCATCCTTTTGTTTTATTCTCCTTATCGTTCGCATTTATGATTGCTTCGTGTGTGTGTGTGTGTTTTTGATGGGAGGGGCGTCAGACATTATTTATACTCATGGAATAAATGTATGTTCATTTTTTTCCTGAGAATAAAACTGTTTTGTAATTGCAGTAAGTAGTAAAGTAGTAAGCAGAAGTGAAATTATTCTCCTGAATTTCTTTGAGTTGCATGATGCATGTTTATATCCAAGTAATTTTATCTCCGACGAATAAAATTTCCTTTTGAATTTTCTCTTCGAGTGAATTAAATTGTTTATACCACTCTCTATAGGGGGGGGGGGGTAAAACTTCTGCTTCTGTCTTAGTAAAAAACGTGAACAAAAGATGGCAGCACCATCAAAAATAATTCTTTCAGTCTCCTTTTATTTATTTATTTATTAATTTTTTTTGTTTGATTTTATTCCTGCGACGGCGACGACTCGAATAAATATTTTTCTACACTTATTTCAAATGTTTTAGGTATGAAGAAAACTACTTTTTAGGATTTAATTTCTTTTTTTCAAATTGAATTACTTAGATTTATTAAATGCCTATTTATTTCGTGTATTTCTGAAATTTAACTCATTTTTCATTTGAAACTTTTGAATAAAGTTAAGTTTTTATTATCCTGACAGGAAACATGAGTGTATTCTGTAAAAACGTAAAGTACGTGAAAAAAATAACAAAAATGAAATAGTACAGGAATAAAAACTACGCACTTCCATCGAGAAAAAGGTATCCCCCACTTTTCGCCGACGAAATTTGCTTCCTACCCGTTTTTCAGTTTCAACCTTACCTTTTGATGTATTAAGAGGAGGAGGGGGGATAAATGTAAGCGAAAAGTGGGGAAAGCATAGAGAACAAGCCCGGATCTACGTACCCGCAGACCCCACCCACGTCCTTAACGGCCCAAGAAATTTAAAAAAGAAAAGCTAGCACTAAGACTTATTAACGTTGCAAGTATGCACTACTGTTGGCCTCTGGAGAGGGACCCTACAGATTTTCTTGCAAGAGACCCAAAATTTATAGATCCGGGCCTGATAAAGAAGCACGATGTAAAATGCTCAGCTCGAAAAGTTCAAAGCAGTGGCTTAGCCAGATTTTTAGGGAGGGGGGGCGGTTAGTTTTAATCGTTTTCTATTGTCGAATAAAAGACAAATTTCAGCGTTTCGGATGGAAGGGGGTTACATCCCTAAATCCCCTGCCCCTCCATACGCCACTGATTTAATTTTTCTTACTTTTCTAGAAATCAAAAGGTTATTTTTATTTATTTATTTATTTATTTTTAATTATTATTATTATTATTATTATTATTATTATTATTATTATTTTGAATAAGTCATTTCCAATCTGTTTGAACAAAAAATAACTTTTTTTTTTTTAATAATTCTGAGCTTTTGGTCAAGCGCATGATTGTGCAATTTCTACTCATTTTTGATAAAATAACGAAGTTTTTCTATTTTCTTAGGAGTATATTTTCTTTTCACTACTTTACTTCACTGATAGCGAATGGTGTTTTAGAAGACAAAAAGTCCCCTTTGTCTATTATAGTCGCTTGTAACGAGCCCTTATTTAACGAGAACCCGGATTTAACTAGGCACTTCGAAATAATTGGTTGGTACAATGTTAAGTCTATGGGAACACAACTCGTTTTTAATTAGCAAATCCCGCTTGTGAGAAATATTTTTGTGATTCGAAACATTTCTATTGCCTTTCAGCTCAGCTTATCTTTTTTTTTTTTTTTCAATTCCAAAGCCAACCAAAATTAGTGATCAATCATAAATCCTAAGAACAAGAGATGACAGCACTTTTTACTTCCTTTTACAAAAAAGGAAGTAATGTATTCGCGAAATAATTTTCGACCAAAAATCGGCCTTAATTTCCATTTTGCTCACCCCCAAATGAATGTTGGTTTTTTTTTCAACCCGACCACACGTGGATATGTGCTAGGAACGTACAGACACCCGAAATATCCATTTTGATGATCCCCGAGTGAATTATAACGAGTTTTCTCGTGACGTCTGTATGTACGTATGTATGTGCGTTATGTGCATATGTGCGTATGTGTGTATGTATGTCGCATAACTCAAGAACGGAATGTTGAAATTTGGTACGTAGACTCCTAGTGGGGTCTAGTTGTGCACCTTCCTTTTTGGTTGCATTCGTAAGCTCCAAAGAGGGTGTTTTGCCCCTTTTTTGGGGGGAAATCATTGTTAATTTCGATGTAAACTCAAGTGGTGTTATAATTTGGCGGACACTTAGCAATATATCGCCAGACTTTTGGGATCGCCAAGTTTTGTTGCCAACTTGGCGACAAATTTGACGATTTTTTTAAAATCTAGTTTTATTTTGGCCATTGTTGGTGATAGTTAGAGAGTTAACTATTGAATCATATTAAAATTGCCAATAATGAGAAAATGACATTAAATTGGAGTAAAAGGAAGTTATGTGATGCACACATCAGCTCGTTTTAATATGTAGAGCAAAGAAACATTTAAAAATTATATATGTGTGTATTCCTCAAAAACAATGACATAAGAAAGAGACATTCAGACTGTTCAAAGCAAAAAGAAGAAGAGAAAAACCAACTATGATGATTTTTTTTTCAGGAACTTGCTTTTTACGAGCACTCGGTTATAACGAGGAAATATCGCGGTCTCTTTGCTTTCATTATAAGCGAGTTCCACTGCTCCATCTTTATATTCATATTCCATTTAAACATTTATTCATTTTACTTTTTGAGTGCAAATTGACATTGGCGTGCTTATTTTGTGGTTGGGAGGGGGGGGGGGGCACAAGGAGCATGTGCTCTTCCTACTGGTGTAAAATTATAAGTTAAATATTCCATAAAAAATTTATTCATTTCTCCATCGCAAAAATATTTTTTGAAGAACGCATTTTTATTTTATTTATTTAATTATTATTGTTTTTATTTTTACTGCAGAAGTAATGTTTGAGTCGAAGGTCCAGGGATGCCGAGGGGGGGGAGGGGTTGTGGCGCACGATGAGCCATCATTTTTTTTTTTTTTTGGCGTAATCCCCTCCAGATCCTTTCTTTTTTCTTTTTTCTTTTTTAATTTTTTTAAAAGAATCTTTGGAGATAAAAAAAAATATTGAAATTTATTCCTCAAGAATAGTAATTTTTGACATACTCCTTCAAAAGTTTGGTATCCGTGTCTTTTTACAGAAACGAAAAGATAACCTCAGAGATGGGATGAAGTCTCATCAGAGCCTCTGTTGCAAAAAGTTGATTTCTTTTTAATTATAAATGAATTTTTGTGGAATTATTATTATTATTATTATTTTTTAATCTCTTCTTTTGTATTGGTTACAAGAATTTCGATAAGTGTTTCATTTTGCACCAGGAAAGTCTGTAAAATCCAGTTATGAAGTTTTCTCATAATAAATATTTTTTAGCACTTTACTCGGAATTTAGTAAATTTTCTTTAAAAAAATTTAGTTTGTGTAAAATATTTTGTTTTACTTTAATCCCATCTTAATTTTCTACCATTTTTCAACTATTTTCTTCGTAGCTATGTTATACATATTTAGGACTCCAATTTAAAAAAAAACTACTGAGATAGTGACTCCACTGCAAGCACCGAAAGAAAAGAATCCCCATTATTTATGGTTGCCTAAAATTTCGTTTTTAGGGCCCCGATTGAAAAACTTTCCGGGGATGAGTCCTTGAATCTTAAAGCAATTAATGTCAATGTCAATAAAATAAAAACTACTTTTCCCTTGTATAAAATTACGAAAAGGCTTATGTGTCCTCAGAAAAATGGTGTTGTGTTTCTAGAAATATTCAATAGATGGCAGCACATGTAAATTCAAATTTTTGAGCCTCTAAGCGGGAAAAAAGAAAAATGAGTGATGCTATAGTATAGTGCCTAGGCACTATAGTGATGCTGCATCGTAAAAATATCGCAGGAAAAAAAAATATTAAAACAGGAATGATAATTGAAGAAGTATTGAAAATAAAAAAAAGCTGAGAATCGTGTTTTGAGACGGGGAAAATTTGTGTCCATCTCTCCCTCCCCCCCCCCATTACTTTTGAGAAAAATTGTATTCGAACAAACATTTCTTTTTTGTTCAAAAGATCTTAGTGGGAAAACTTCGCTCAAATCCATTCCCATATTCCTATTTTTGATTCGAACAATTTTTTACTCTGTTTTGGACAGTTCAATTAAAGAAAAGAAAAAAAAAAACCAGTTTTTAAAAAGTTTAAAAAGCGCCTACGGGACTGCTGGGAAATTGAATATAAATATTGATTCTGAACTTGGCGGAGGATTTACTTCTGGAAACAAAGCTCTTGAAGAAAAATGGGGGGTTTTTCAGGGAATTTTGTAAGTACTTCAAATTTGTAACATAAAAACCTGAAATTAAAGTTCAAACCTTGTCATCAAAGAAACCAACAACACTAAATTATTGTTTAGTTACAAGAAATTGAGAAAATTATGCAGATTCTGATCATATTCTAAATTTTTAATTTAAAAAATACGTTAAAAGTAACTCATGAAGCTAATTTTGTGCTTCAAAACATTATTAACCAATTCAGAGAGCTTTGTTTTTTACCCGAAGCTCAAACGATTTTGTTTTAATGAAAATTTTTTAATTTCATTATTTTTGTACTTATTTGTTTTTGTCAAGGAAAGGGGAAAAAATCATGATATTTCAATTTTACCCAAAAGAAAGAGCTGCAAACGATGGTATTTTTGATAAGAATGGGGTCGTTTCCAAAATTTTAAGAGTATTTTTTTCTGAAAGAGCATGCTTAAAAACATAGGATCTGGTCATTTTTGAAATAAATTATTTAAGTTTAATATTTTTAAAAAATTACTTAAATCTCTGCGCTTTTATTGTTTACACTTCTGTCGTGTGACATCACAAATGATGAAATGCCATTCAATGTTGCCATTCACAGAACAAAATATTTAATTCGTATCTTTACTCACGTGTTTTAGCAACGATATGGTTGATAGCAAGCGTAGGGCGCAATTTTAATTCGCTACTTAATTATCATAACGTGGAACCGTGGTAGAAAGATGCGCTAAAATGCATCATTTGTGACGTCATAAAGACCACGCCTTGTTTGAAAAATTGGGCATTTAAAAAAATTAATTAAAAAAAAACGGTTGGGAAAATGAAAGTATTTTCTGGGTCCATGTATTTTTTTTGTTCATTCTATCCATTTCAATGACTAAAAGTAGTACTTTTGAATGAAGGAAACCACCCCATTATGTATTTTCATGTACTTTTTATTCTTTTTGAAAACGAGTAAAGAATTTTTTTGTTCATAAGTTAATGTATCAGCTGCTTTTGCATTGTTTAAAAAATTATTACTACTTTTTTTTTTAATTTTTAAAATTAGATTCGAAATTGTATGTTAAAAGCTGGAATAAATGTTTTTTTTTTTTTTTTTTTTTGTAATTTTGCTCTTAAATTTGTATTTAGTGAAATTGTATGCTTACATTATCAGACAAAATTGTTGAATTCAAAGTGGCCCTGATAGAAAGATCATAAACTGTCGAAATTAGCAGAAAAATAAGGCCTGACTAATTGAAAAACTAAATTTGATACAAATTTTAAGCCATCAGATATTTTCTTTTTTTTTATTAAATGAGAGTGGCCTATTTGTTATTAGAAATCAGTTTTATAAATAAATAGGTAATAAAGTATGTTTATTTATTTTTTAAATTTCATAGTTCTTTTTGGGGCGGGGTTTTTTTTCTCCCCTATTGAAAGGTAAATGTTTTGCATCTCAAACCATAATTCCCCAAAAAACTTCTATTCAATGCGTCAAGGAATAAAAAAATATTTTCAGTATAAAATTCAAAAATTTTGAAATCATCAAGCATGTTGCAAAAATTAGTTATCTTGTCTTATGATATTTTTCTATTTCTAAATCGCTTTTCAAGATAAAAAGATACCGGCAGGGAGGTGAAGTGGTTAACTACTGGCCACTTAAGCTCAAGGTTACGAGTCAAACGTCCGAGGTTGCGATTCAGCACTTTTCGATCGATTTTTAGGATGCGGACGTCCATGCCGCATGATTACGCCGTATTTTGAAGACTTTAAGTATATATGTGGCTTGGATTACTCTTGGCTAAATTTAATTCAAAGAGTAATTTCTCATCGTGAGAGCCCAAATTACCCTTTAGTGCGGAAAACTGGGTTTCAAAATTCCCAATTGGTAATAGCAATCCGCCAATAGAGGTGTGGCATGAAAGAATGGATGTCTTCCTCAAGGAAGACTGCAAATGGTGAAGAGCCAATACTGCCGTGGGCAGGTAAAGGGCAGTAAATGCATTTTTTTTTTTTTTTTTTTTTTTTTTTTTTCTTTTTTTGCACTTTTGTTGTCTATTGTACGAAAACTTAATTGCACTGTACAAGCTTGCTTCTTTGGTTTCCGCTGAAAAAAAAGCACGAAAAAAACGTCAAATCCCAACATTTCCCTATTGTTTTAGAGTATGGAATCTAAAACGCGTGTCTACAAATATCTCGAAAACTCATTTCTGCGGTTACTGCCGTTTATCTACTCACGGCAAAATAGACATACTCATTAGAAATTTTTATTACTTATTAAAACTCAAAGTCTGTATGTCTGGATCTCTTAATGTCTGTTATGCGCATAGCGCCTATAGATCGTTCGGCCGATTTTCATGATATTTGGCACAAAATGAGTTCGTAGCATAGGGGGAGCACCTCGAAGAGATTCTTCGAAAATTCGATTTTGTTCTTTTTCTATTCCAATTTAAAGAACATTTTACCGAGAAAATTATCATAACGTGGACGAGCAAATTACCATAACGTGGACGAGCAAGCTAACTTAGCAATTTGGCGAGAAATTCATCATCCATTATTTGTAAATATACAGGCGAACCAAATGACCTTTTAATTTTCTACTACGGGCAAAGCCGTGCGGGTACCACTAGTTAGAAATGAACACATAAAAGTGTTCAAATATGCAATCAAGTTTGGATGCCATGCGCTATGGTAGTCCGCTATTTCTAAATCTTGTTATTTGATGTCCCCCTCCTCTTCCTTCAAATTAAGAACCACGTTTAGCTATCCAGTGATATTCTTCAACTTATAATAAGCTGCTTCCTTTTTTTAGGTAAGCACTGCAAAAACAATCCAGGAACATTCTTTAAAAAGATGGGCAGCTAGTGGGGAAAAACTTCTGCCAGTAGCCTTTTCAGCAAAAAAACAGTAAAGTTTACCGCTAAAAGTCAGCAACCTCCCTGAAATTAACCAGGAATCCTTCTGAATTCTTCAGAAACCTTCCCAATATAAACCAGTAATATTTCTGGAATAAGGAGCCTTTTAAGAAAACTTAGATATGCTTATGAAAAGTAATAGCTTGGCACTTTCCTGATGATTAAAGAGGAACGCTCCTAAAGTGCAAATAAGGCCGAAGCTAAGGCAGAATTGCAAGCAAATAATGAACAATTTATTTCCCTGCAAGTCTTGCAGAGATACAATATTCGGAGACTGCATTTCGTCCTCGTTTAGAACTCGATCAAACTGGAAAGGGCTGAAACTACTCTGAAGGTGAAACGTCTAATAAAGAAGCTGAGTACTGCAGTGCGAAGGTAAAGGGCACTATGTGCAGAAATGAGTTTCTGAGATACTTAAAGAAACACTTTTTGGATTCTATACCAACAATTGGGAAATGTTGAAAGTTAACCCGATTGTAGAAAAAGCCTTTAAAATAAAGGCCAAAATTTTTCTTCTTCACATCCGAGAAAAAAAATGGCAACAGAACTTTCATTTAATGATTTTCTTCATGCAACAAATTTTAATAAAAGAGTAAGCAAGAAAACACTTTAAATGTTTTTACCCCAAGTTTGTTGCGAACGGAAGCAAAAAAAAAAAAAAAAAATATGCAGATCATTTTCCCCATTATTTGGCATTTTTCATGTGATTCAATAGTTTACTCTCTAAATATCACCAACAGTGGCCAAACTAAAACCAGATTTAAAAAAAATCGCCAAATTTGTCGCTAAGTTGGTGATAAAACTTGGAGACCAAAAGCTTGGCGATATATTGCCAAGTGTTTACCAAATTATAACACCACTTGAGTTTGCATTAAAATTAACAATGATTTCCCCCCAAAGATTTGTAAAAGACCCCCTTTGGAACATCCGAATGCAACCAAAAAGGGAGGTGCAAAACTAGACCCCACTAAGAGTCTACGTACCGAATTTCAACTTTCTATGACATAATGTTTTTGAGTTATGCGAGATACATACGTACATGCGGACGTCACAAGAAAACTCGTTGTAATAAACTCGGTGATTGTCAAAATGGATATTTCGGGTGTCTATACGTTCTTCGGTATATATCCACGCGTGGGCGGGTTGAGCAAAAAATCGATATTCATTCGGGGGCGAGCAAAATGAAAACTAAGGTCGATTTCTGGGTGAAATTTTTTTCGCGAATACAATACTTCCTTTACTTCGTAAAAGGAAGTGAAAAATGATAGTGAAAAATTTGCAGTTACTGCCCTTTACCATCCCACGGCAGAGTACATATTTATACTGGAAGCTGAAAATGTTTGCCACGACAGTGAGAAGTCTGCATAAACAGAACTTGTAGCGGTTCAGAAAAGATTTCGCAAATTTTCCTGTTATTTATAGGAAACTGAAATCAGTCCTGCGAAATCAAAGGCTTTAGTTTCTAAGAGTCGGAGTCAGAGTCGGTCACTTTGTCCATAACTCTGCCAGGACTACCAGCAAGAGTCAGAGTCATGGAGTTATTTGAATTTGTGATAAAGGAGTCGGAGTCGAAGGCTCTAAAATGTCGAGAGTCGGAGTCGGTCATTTTGTCCACAATTCTGCCAAGGTTACCGAACAAGAGTCAGAGTCGTTGAGTTATTTGAATTTGGGATAAAGGAGTCGGAATCGAAGGCTCTAAAATCCCAGGAGTCGAGAATCAGAGTCGGTAAATTTGTCCACAACTCTGCCAGGGCTACCGAACAAGAGTCAGAGTCATTGAGTTATTTGAATTGGGGATAAAGGAATCGAAATCGAAGGCTCTGAAACCCCAGGAGTCGAGAGTTGCAGTTGGTTGGTTATTTTCGGAACCCTGCGTGGAATTGCGTGGAAATTATTCGTGAGATTTCAGAATTTTCTCACAGTGAGAGCAGGATTCAGTTGTTTGTTCTCTTTTCCTCTCCCTCATGATTATTAGCTTCCGAAAATCCTTCATTCTATCGCAGTATCGAAATGGCAGAAGATAAAACGAACGAACCACGAGGTGTAAACAAAATATTTACAAAGCCTCTGCGAAATCCGTCCTGTATGTAACATGCACTCAGACTTCCACAAAATGCACCGACAGAGCTTACTTATCTCAAGTGCTTCAGAAATCTGAAAACAACGGTACTTTTCAAAGACCCAACTTGAGGATGCCTTATCACTCCATCTCCAAAGCTCTCCAGAAATTCCTTTGGCGCACGCTTGGAACACGATTTCTGACGTTTCGGAATAACGTAATTCCTTTGTTCACTTGAAGCATTACCACTCCCTCGCCCTCCCCTTTTTGGAACAAAGGATTCCTTTGAAGATGGCGTACATGCCGCCGGGAGAAAACGGCGGGAATCTAATGGAATATTTCACGCCCAGATTCTCTGCCGTGGAGTATAATAATAATTGTGACTATGTTTTGGTTAAGTTGATTTTCATTTTTATTTTTGGAATTTTTTTATGGTCGAAATACAAGAGTTTCTTTCATTTTTGAATGAACGTGCATTTAGGTGAAATAGAAGCACGTATAGTGATAGAATGTTCTACTTGTACGTGCCCTAAGGCCTAAATGTACTCAAAAGAAAGTCAGAAATGCTGGAAATAAAGCAAAAGAAGGGATTCAAAATAAAAAGATAGTGACAGTCATTCAGAGTAACTTCCAGTCTTGAGTCACATCTCTGATTTTAACCAGGGTTGAGGGTTGCGGAGTCGGAGGTAAAATAACCAACTCCGACTCCAGTAATCTTAGAGCCTTTGAATCCAGCTCCAACTTCTCCAAACCGCAAGCACTGAGAGAGTTGCGGACTTTGAAGGAAAATGACTGACCCCGACTCTTAGAATTTTAAACCTTCGACTCCACGACTCCGATTCCACTCATATTTTAGCGGTCTAATTGCATACTGTATCTATTGGCCGAAAGCTGAAGAAAAAGAAGAGTCAAAGGCGGATCCTGCTTTTGGAGGGGGTCAATGGGGTTGTTTCCATCAGTCAAAAGTGCTACTTCAAAAAGTCACAAGTTACTGCAGTTGATAGAATGAGCAAAAAAAAAAGCATAGAGCGAAGAAAAACTTTTAGTTTCAAAACGTTTAACTTTCCAGGGGCGAAAGTTCAATGGCGCAAATTTCCCCCCCCCCTCCCCCAAATATTTCTCAACACTCTTTCCCTTTTTTATTATTTTTATTTTTAGCTTTTTTTTATTTTATTTACTTTTTCTAAATATTAGATTTTTTTTTATGTTTTAGATCTCTTTTTTTTTGTTTCATTTACTTTTTTTAAAATTTATTTATTTATTAATTATTATAATTATTATTACTATTGTTATTAATATTTTATTAGAAAAGTTCAGTGCTACGCCAATGAGAGACACACACATAAACTAAATAAATAAATGAAATGAAATGTAAACAAAATACAATAAAATAAAATGAAAAATTTAAATGAAAAATAAATCAATAAATAAATGTAAAAAATCCCTCCCCCCAAATTTTGGTTGCGCAACTTGCGCCATAATCCCCCTTTGTGGGCACCCCTGTAACTTTCAATTATTGTTTTAAAATGTCCGATTTTTTCAAACAAGTGATGTTTATGACGTCACAAGTGATGTACTTTGGTGCGTTATTCCTCTAGCGCGCTGATTGTTTACGCTTGCTGTTTACCGCGTTTCCACGTTATGATAATCAAGAAGCAAATTAAAAATTGCACTCTACGCTTGCTATCAACCATATCGTTGCCAATACATGTGAGTAAAGAAGCAGATTAAATATTGCGCTCTGCGCTAATTGCATCAGTGAACGGCATTTCATCACTTGTGATATCATGTGCAGAAAAGTATAAAATGAAATTGCATTTGTACACCAATTAAAATAATTGCTAAAAAGTGCTTTTAAAATTTTGCAAACGACCCCATTCCAGAAAGGGGTCATAAGTGACCTTTTTTTTTTGGCATAAAGGGGAGACATGGGGCGAGCCTTTTGAAATATTAGTCCACAAAAGCGCAGTTTTAATATATCTTTGGTCTGTTTGGGGGGGGGGACTCAAGAACTCCATGAACCCCTCCCCTCTGGATGCGCGCCTGTGTATGTTTAACCTTTCTTGAGGAAAATCCAGCACCCGAAATATCATCTTAATGCTACAATGTCTTGTTGTCAGGGGCGTCCCGAACTTTTAGGAGGCCGGTAATTCTCAATTTACCGAATGGAACTCCAAGTTTAACCGGGTGATGACAATTTTCTCGAATAGAACTCTAAATTCCTCCAAAAAATGATAATTTTACCAAACGGAACTCCAAACTTTGCCGAATAGAATTCCAAATTTTGCCGAATAATGATAATTTTACCGAATCGTCAGACAAAATTTGCCGAAAAAGGAAATTTTTGGAAGGGACTTCATGACCTTCCGTGGTGTTCCCATCGGAGCCTGTTGTTTTTTACTTGTACAGTGGACGCCGATTAATTAAATGAGTAGTCAATTGAATCAGCCGTTTTAATGAATCAAATCGACAAAAACAGAACAGAATCCAGCTTTATTGAACTTGTCGCTTTATTGAATCAGCCGCTTTAATCAATCAAAACTGCTTAGAACAAACGTGATTCATATAAGCGGCGGCAACTGTAGCTAAGAACAGTTCCTACACTTGCAGGTTTAACTACACATATTTTCGTATTAAATTCACATAAAACTAAAGTTGTACGAAATTTGAGTGAAAAGTTTTACCACAGATTCAAAATAAATCGCTACGACACTGCAATGCAAAACACGAAATTAAAAGTATGTTTCCCAAACTAAGTATAAAAATGTAAACTGATTACGCAAAAAGTACGTTAGACAGATCGGAAAGAAAGTGGTGACCTTCAAAAACTTCCGAACTTTCAATTTCGACGCTGTTTACGAGGAATACCATTCATGCAAAGCATCTTCACGAGGATACAAAATGCTTTATCAAAACCAGTTTATGGTCTAAACCCATTAAAAAGGAATTTATGCTTGAAAGTATTGAATAAAAGTGATAAATCACCCCGTTAATTGCGCTGTGTCAATTTTTATGAAAGAATACCAACACCGACAACCACACTACAAGTTAATGACAGCCCAAACTAATTAAACAAGGGCAATAAATTACTGTTATGTCACAGTAAGTGAAAAAAAAATGTCAGGAGGTCGGGGACCATAAGGAATATTTTATTAATGATGGGTAAAGGAATGATTTCTCGGGGGAAGAAATAAGTTCGTCCTGATATAAACGAACTTACTGTTCAGTATCATCGTCATTATCATTGTCAGTCAGCATCATCCATTGCAGGAGAGATGTGCTCTCCTTAATGATTTCATTCAATCTCGTTTTCTAAAAAATCTCTTCTATTTTGATCCAATAAAGTAGATGTTGATTCTTGAACCTGGCAACAAGTATTTGTTAGTATTTTACCAAGCTGTGTTAAGTTGCTGTTGCCTTTTGAACCTGGTAACAGTAGACAATATCATTTTTCCAACGATACTATAGTCTCGGGCCGTGGTAGCCCGATCGGTAGAGTGTCGGATTCGGGGCCGGAGGGTCCTGGGTTCGAACCTCGATGGTCGAAGACACACCGTCGGCATTAAAGGGGGCTGGGCGACGTTAAATATGCTCGTGGTCTCAATGTCCTCCAAGTGAAACGATACCTCTGGAGGTGCTAGCAGGTAGCTATTAGCTCCAGGACTAGTTCTAAATTCTCATTAACTGTTCGATCCGGTGATGGTGCTGCCATCTATCGGTACATAAAATAATGGAGGCAAGGCACTTAGTATGTAGTCCTCGACATAAATACAGTTGTAGTCAGTTGTGACTCTGAATAGGAATAGGTACTATGGTCTCTTTTTCGGTCTTTTCTTATCTATCGCTATAGTGCTGCTCTGGTCAGTTGATCTCCGACATTGACAATGTTTTACTTATTTTCGGGTAATTGGGAACGTTAATTGGCGCTGAATTGATTAGGTTTAATTTCATAGTCGTTTTGAAAAAGTATTTCAACTGAAATTAGCGATAATCGGGTCGTTTGAGAAATTTTAAAAGTATTTTATTCTGAAAGAGCATGCTTTAAAACATAGGATCTGACCATTTTTTAAATAATTTGTTCAAGTTTAATACTTAAAAAAAATTACTTAAATCGGAGCACTTTCATTGCTTATGCTTCTGCCGATGACATCATAAATGATGAAATGCCATTCAATGTTGCCATTCACAGAACAAAATATTTAATTCGAATCTTTACTCACGTGTATTGGCAACGATATGGTTGATAGCAATCGTAGAGCGCAATTTTAATTCGCTTCTTAATTATAATAATGGGGAAACGCAATAGAAAGATGCGCCAAAGAGCATTATTTGTGACGTCATCAAGACCACGCCTTGTTTGAAAAATCGGACATTTAAAAAAATTAATTAAAAAATAACTGTTGGGAAAATGAAAATATTTCCTGGGTTTTTTTTTTTTTTTTTTGCTTATTCTATCAATTTTAGTGACAAAAAGTACTATTTTTGACTGAAGGAAACAACCCCATTTCGCTCTCCTCTTACCTGAAAGAAAATTAGACATTATCGATGTCGGAGGTCAACTGACCAGAGCAGCACTGATGGCAGCACTTTGATCGTTCACCTACAATTGTTTCTTCTATCGAAATTCAGTGCCTAGCTCATTTCCATTTCAACGTCTATACTCTACAAAAAATGACATCAGTAAATTTGATTTGCTCTCTAATCCACGTGTTTCACTTTTGAAGGCAGTTTGTTCATTGTTCAGCATCTAAAGTATATTTTCAGTAAGTTACCGCCCTATAGCCAGGGCTAAGGCAGAAATACACGAAATACACCTCCAACTCAATCAATTCCAGCCGAGGACTGCAGTCTAGTGCTTGGTCAGTGCTAATTCCGTATTAGCTACCAGTTTATTTGGCTCTCTTCGCTTCCTTAAGAGGTTTTCCACCGGCAGCTCAATTACTTCCTAAGCCGGGCTGATGAGTGCTAATAAGCACGAAACTGCAGTTCTCGGCTGGAATTGATTGAGTTGGCGGTGTATTTCATGTAAAATATATTTTATTGTGATGTACATATTGGAGAAACTTACACAAACGAATAATTATATGTAATGATTCCTTGGAATAATTTCATAATCGAATAATCAGTTACTGAATGATTATTTTGAATGACTTCATTATTAACATTATTCGTCGTTTTGGAATTCACTCCCACTTCCGGTGTCGCTGAAATGTGCCTTTTGTAATATCACAACCATGCGAGAATTTGAATCAGTCAAAAATTGGTAAAGTGAGGAACAGGAAGAGTCACTTAACTGCAATCACCAGGTTAGATCATTTCAATTAAGAAATTTTTCGAAGTAATCACTCGATGTTCTATCAGCCCACAGTGAAATAGTTTAAAATGATCACTCGATTCGTTGCAATAAGAATTTGCAAAAAAGTAGTTTGAGATTTTCCAACTCAACTCGAAAAAAAAAAAAAAAGCTAGTGGATGTAAAGACATCTGACAAAAGCCAAAATATCTTTTTATCCAAAAGCTGAACTTTTTTGCGTCCGCAAAGGGCAATGGTGCAATCGAGTTATTGGCAACCTGTGGTATGAGGACCACTAGTGGTCCACCAGCAATTTTTATGTGGTTCGCATCCGCAAGCTGCAAGTGAATATAATCTATATAATTTTTATAGCTACAGATAAATTTAATAAAGAAAACATTTGGATTCATCCCATTTCAACTAAAATAATTTACTGAGGTGAAAATACAGGGTGTCCGAAAAGTCCTTGACACATTTAAAAACTTCATAGAAAAGAGAATACTTCGAGGAAAATACCAGTCAGACGCCCCATTCGTCGATCAAAGCCTTCTTTAACCAATCAGCAGGATTCAACCTGTGGTTAGGGCTATCTGTCTGGAGAATAACTCGGCTGGTTCGTTTGTCTTTTGAAGACAACCACTTTTAGTACATGAAAATAAATAACTGCTCTTGATGCATTAAGAATTGAAAAAAATTAAAACTGCAGTAAATGCAAAAAAAAAACTTTTTTTTATTGAAAAATTCAAAAACTCTATCAATGCTATTACAATTTCTATAAATATTTCTGTGTAATATGAAGAAAAATGCGCTTTCCAGACAGTGTTTAGACATGCGCTCTCTTGTCAGTCCTTAATTAACGGAAACTAACAGGCAAGTTCCCCGAAAAGCAACGGACGTTTTATGATGAAGATTCAAGCAGTACATTCGCACAAATAGTAACATCGAAATGAATATGATACAGCTGAAGATGTTCCTGGTAAAAGTAATGAAGCGCTGACTCCTTCCTGGCTGGAGAGGGAGGCGAGACAGCCAAAAGGAGATGCCGATCTTCATTCAGAATCCATCGTTGAAGGCAATATGGAACCAGTAAGTGATCTGGGGGTTGCAGACGATTCAGACTGAAGATGTTCTTGGAAAAAGTAATGAAGCGCTGACTCCTTCCTGGCTGAAGAGGGAGGCGAGACAGCCAAAAGGAGATGCCGATCTTCATTTAGAACCCATCGTTGAATGCAATATGGAACCAGTAAGTAATCTGGGGGTTGCAGACGATCCAGACTAAAGATGTTCCTGGAAAAAGTAATGAAACGCTGACTCCTTCCTGGCTGGAGAGGGAGGCGAGACAGCCAAAAGGAGATGCCGATCTTCATTCAGAACCCATCGTTGAAGGCAATATGGAACCAGTAAGTGATTTGGGGGTTGCAGACGATCCAGGTTGAAGATGTTCTTGGAAAAAGTAATGAAGCACTGACTCCTTCCTGGCTGGAGAGGGAAGCGAGACAGCCAATAGGAAATGCCGATCTTCATTCAGAACCCATCGTTGAATGCAATATGGAACCAGTAAGTGATCTGGGGGTTGCAGACGATCCAGACTGAAGATGTTCCTGGAAAAAGTAATGAAGCGCTGACTCCTTCCTGGCTGGAGAGGGAGGCGAGACAGCCAAAAGGAGATGCCGATCTTCATTCAGAACCCATCGTTGAAGACAATATGGAACCAGTAAGTGATCTGGGGGTTGCAGACGATCCAGACTGAAGATGTTCTTGAAAAAAGTAATGAATCGCTGACTCCTTCCTGGCTGGAGAGGGAGGTGAGACAGCCAAAAGGAGATGCGGAGCTTCGCTTAGTAGACATCTCTCTCTATGTCCCGGGGGTTGCAGTCGATAAAAAAGTGGTCGAAGGAAAAAATCTTGGCAGACGACAAATCAGACACTACAAGAGGAGAACCGCTCCTGTTAAGGAAGATGCATTCATTTCTCAAAAAGTCATTTCACTCTATTTAAATTTGCTTGAGGTAGGAATTGGACAGATTGCAGTACCATGTTGATAAAAAAAAAACAACTTCTTCAAAAATAGAGTACTCAAATTTAGTTTCATCATCTATTTGAACTTTATCATAATTCAGAATTACAAATCTGTATTTGGATAAGTTCTTGCGTGCAATGTTGGTTGAGAGTTATTCAATAAGGTGCGAATTTCTCGCATAGTTTGCTCCATTGATTGCATTGATTGAAGCGGAACAAGCACATAAGATTCGTGACGGTTAACAGTGTCACGGTTGTTGCGAATATCGAAAGGTTCCTGTGTGTCATCATCACTGCAATAAAATTGAGAACATAAATGAATTGGCAAAAATTAATTTCCTTAAAAAGAAAATCGATCGTTAGCATAAAGGCAATACATTTCGTCCTAACATAGTTCCAGCTTTTAGAATCTTGTATTCAGTAAGTTACCGTCCTATATCCAGGGCTAAGGCAGAAATACATGAAATACACCTCCAGCTCAGTCAGTTCCAACCGAGGACTGCAGTTTCGTGCTTATTAGCACTCATCAGACCGGCATAGGAAGTGACTGAGCTGTATGGGCAAAACCTCTTAAGAGAGCCAAGAATGCCAAGCAAACAAGTAGCTAATATAGAATTAGCACTGACCAGATGAGTGACCGAAGCAATGGTTCGGTTCAACTCTAGAAGTTAGTCAGTTAGGCCTTTTGGTGCGTACCCAGGGATCAGTTTGGCAAAACTGAACCGAACCGTTGCTTCGGTCACTCGTCTGGTCAGTGCTAGTTCTATATTAGCTACCAGTTTGTTTGGTACTCTTGGTTTCCTTAAGAGGTTTTCCACCTCCATCTCAGTCACTTCCTATGCCGGGCTGATGATTGCTAATAAGCACGAAACTGCAGTCCTCGGCTGGAATTGACTGAGCGGGCGGTGTATTTCATGTATTTTAGAATCTTGATTTAGCCTTTAGTATCCCTCCACGCTGTTAAAAAGAAAAAAAAGAACCCTTGGCGCTCGAAGGGTTTTTTATTCCCTTGGCAGAAGATTCTAAATAATGTTTGTGGCTCACGTCAGTAATTTAGACGTTTCGTGGCAAATAAATGAAACTGCGTTCTGAAGCATTTTCAAGTAAAATTTAAATACAGTGGGAAAACATAAAGGATGAGGTGACGCAGCTGGGAGAGGGGGGTGAACTCCCTCTTAAAACCCTCTCCCGCAACACTCAAGAAAAATGTCTTTGCGCCATCGTATGTAGAAAAACTTCAAAATGTACTTCTGAACGTCCTTGGTGCAAAATTTCAGTTGTTTCCTAAATTTTTAATGAGCAAAAAGAATATGCTTTGCCTGAGCATATCACACATAATGATAAGACAATTAATTAAGGATGAGGAATATATTCCACTTCTGCTTCAAAATCATAAAAAAAAAATAAATTCTTAAAATGTCAGAACATTTTTTCTTTTTTTGTTATTAATGATGAGATAAAAAGATATTTACCAGTTACGCTTCCATCGCCTGTAGAGGTAAGCAAAGGTGGCCGTCCCGGCAAGAAGCCCGGCCGAAAGCAAAGCAGCTTTAAAGTAGTGCATTATCTGAAAATATATAAATGTTACTTTATGTATATTTCAAACAAAAAAAAAAAGTTCGTGTAATAAGAATGTGATCTATTCAGCAAAAACGTAGTCGTTTACCCCTCCCCCAAAAGAACATTATTTTTCAATTCGTTACTTATTTTATAATGTTTACCTCTGGAGAAACGTAAAAAGTAATTTTAAACGTAACTAATTAGCACGAAGACATAGTCATAAAATAATATATCATGCACTACTTGCATATTTTTCTGAACATTTAAAAAATTTCTTTAATAAATGTTAGTGTGCGTCTTTATAACAGTTCAAAAAATACATCATTTACTTTATTGTTGAAAAATGAAAAGCTAACACCTAATTTTGGATTCCATCACGTGGGATTAACAGCACCTAAAAATTCAATGTAGCTATATTTTTAAAATAGTGAATAAATGAACTTCATTGTTTCTGTAATTATCGGAGTGTTCAGATAATTTTCAGGAGTTAATTTTTATAGCCAGTGAACTGAAAATTTTTATTCATTTCAAGTTAATAGAAAAATAAATTGTGGACCTAACCCTGCTTCCTCTTTCGTCAATTAAATTGAGTTGATGTTTTTAATAACTAAAAAAAATAAACTGGTGTGTTCATACATGCACATTAAAAGTGATATTTCCTAAATGCATAATTTTTTGGACACTTTTGTAAACCTATAATTGTAGTGATCATGATAAGTTATACTTTCAAATGTAATGAGTGGGGAAGTTTTTGTCGGACAAAAATACTGTATAATAGTGTCTTGGAGTCATCAAAAACCATTTTGTATGATTTCACCCCTGATTTATCGTGAACCGATGCAAAAAAGACATTTTAAAAAAGTTTTTTTTTGTCGAAATATTTCAATAAATATTTCTACATTTGCCAAACTCACTCCTGATTCGAAATAACATTTACCTCATTTTTCACCAACTTGTCTGTATGTCACCAAGTTAGCAAAAAATGTTTGGCGATGCATCACTAAGTGGTCGCCAAATTAAGACATTATTTTAGTCTGCATTGAAATTAACAACGAAAAAAAATCCGTTTGCGATCCTCTTAAAGAAAATCGGACGCAAGAAAAAAGGGTGCTGCATCGCTAGATCCTCTCAATCTACTTACAAATGCTCAACCTTTTGCGACAGATTGTTTTTGAGTTATGAGAGATTCGTGCTTACATGCGTAAGGACAAGTGTAAGTACGATAATTACCCCGGGATTTTCCAGAAATTAGATATTTAGGATGAGCATACACTGTGTGATCTAAAAATTACCGAACTTTTTAGTAACAGGTAAAATAAGCGTGATAATATGTTTTAAAGCTTATAGTTATTCCAAATAGCATCCATTCAAATCAAAACAAAGTTTTGAACGGCCATTTAAATTTAAGAACTGTTTAATTCGGTTTTGGGAATGTTCTTTTGCACCTGTGGAACGCTGCTTTAATGGGGTTGTTTCCTTCAATCAAAAGTGCTACTTTAAGGAGGTATTCTAGTCTAGAAATTCAAAAAAATCGATTTTTTTTTCCTTCATATTCTCAGAGTTTAGACCTTTAAGAATACGTTTCTAAGAGGATAAATAGAAATTCAAATATTTTTGGAGTTACAGTTAATTTTGTTGAAATAAACTCTTTTGCGGAAATGAGACTGCAAACTTAAAAAGCGTTTTTCTCGAAACTAGTTTTTTCGATACGGTTGACAAGATATCTCAAGTTCTAATACACAGATTCACTTGAAATTTTGTACAGACTTTCTTAGTACTATCCAAAATTGTCCCCACCTAGGGGTTTTGGAGATTTTTATTTTTTATTTATGTATTTTTTAAATACTAAAGTTCAAAAAAGGAGCCAAAAAAATGAACTTTTTTTTTCAAAAAGACTCCATTTTGTGACAATTTTTTTTTTTTTTTTTTCAAATCGGCTACGTCCAGACAATTCTACATCCCTGTTTAATAAGAATTAACATTGACTTTATGTTTGAGATCACCTGGAAGAATGGAATCACGTCAACCAGGAGCCCCCCCCCCCCTTTTTTTTTAGAGTCCCCACTTTGCCAGCCTCCTCCAACTACAATTTTGAATTTGTTTTTAACTATTGTGCATTTTTATACTTTTAAAGTATTAATAAAAAACTGATAAAAAATGGATAGTGAAATTAGCTGCTGTTTTTTCTTTTCTATTACGCTCGTAAAATCATCTTAAAATTAAGCCTCTAGACTAGAATACCCCCTTAAGTCACTAAAATAGATTGAATGAGCAAAAAAAAAAAAAAAATACAGCGAAGAAAATCTTATATTTTTTCAAAACATTTAATTTTTAAATAATTTTTTTAACAGTCCGATTTTTCAAACAAGTCGTTGTCTTTATGACATCACAAATGATGTACTCTGGCGCTACTCCACCGTGCTAAATGTTTATTCTTGCTGTCTACCGCATTTCCAGGTTATGATAATTCGGAAACGAATTAAATATTGCGCTCTATAATTGCTGCCAACCATATCGTTGCCAGTACATATGAGTAAAGAAGCGAATTCAATATTGCGCTCTGCGCTAATTACATCAGTGAATGGCATTTCATCGTTTGTGATATCATGTGCAGACGCTTAAAAAAAAATTAATCTGCGCACCGATTAAAATACTTTCCTTTTTAAATATTAAGCTTTCTCAAATTATTTAAAAAAAATGTCAGATCCTATGTTTTAAACATGCTCTTTCAGAAAAAAATAGTTTTAAAATTTCAGAAACGATCCTATTGCTGGAACATCCTTGTAAAAAACTCTTTTCATTCCAGTTTTCAGTTTCGGGGGCAGAAAAGGGATTAGCGTCTTCAATTCACCTGATCTATCACCGACGGGTCATTTTCTGTTCCCAAAACTAAAGTATCTACATTGAAAGAGTTTCTAACGATGTTGTTCCAAACTCTCATGCAGCCGTGCCACAGGTGCTAAAGAACGTTCCCAAAGCGGAATTTAAAAAGTCAATGGATAAAAACAGTTTAAAACGTTGTATCGAGTTAACTGGATCCTATGTTAAATAAATATTAGCTTGAAAACATATTGCCAGGCTGTTTTTACTCTATCACTAAAAAGTTCGCTTCTTCTTAGATCGCACTGTTTAAGTTCGTAAGGAACAGATAAACACCTTCGGAAGTTTCGAAAAAAAAAAACTGCGCAACCTTCAATCGGAAGTGAGTAAAATCAAACATTTCGGCCGAAACGTAAGGGATACTGTTTTAGCGAATAAAATACTTCCTGGACTCGCAAACGGATGCAAAATGCATTGATTTACCAGCAAATGAATTAAATAGTTCACACATTGAATAGTATCACTAAACAGAAATGTTTAAGTTCGCTCATTTCACTATTTGGAGTAAATTTCTATTGACGAATTTGGGAAAGATCAAAGCATGGGAATTATTTTCATAGTATTGCTTTATGCAACTTTAAATGACAAAAATTAAATAGTATTCAAAGCGTCATTTCACAACATAAACAAATATGATCTGGACTTCTTTTTGCGACTATTAAATTATCTATGTTTTTTTTTTTTTTTTTTTTTTGATAACTCAAAATAAAAAAAAAGAAAAGAAAAAAAAGGGTGCTTGTATTCATGTACGTGCGTTATAACTAAACGTAGGAGAATAACGTGTGTAAAGAAAAACAAATGTAATATAATAATGCCTTAGAGGGAGCAAGAGAAAAATTGTAGTTTCTCCCTTGGTCTTCCCCTCGTGATCTGATGTAAAAAAATCCTTTAGAAATTTAATTCTTCAAATTTCAATTTTTCATTCAATGAGGCGCTAAATACCGAAAATAACACCAAAATGAATTCAGATTCAAAACGTCATTTTTGTCGCCAAGTTGGCGACATAAACTTGGCGACCCATAACTTGGCGATATGTCGCCAGCATTATAGTCTACATTGAAATTGACACCAAGGAACTAAAAATTAATATCGCAGATGTTATCCATGCGGTTAGTTTGTTATACAAAATGGTTTCAAAAAATAAAATCTTACCTCAATATTCAATTGAAAAATCACAGAGAAATCACTTTTATGTTAGATACTTGAAAGTTTTTCTCCAAATGACGAAGAACGATTCTTGAGAATGAAATATTGTTGGGGTAACAATTGAATACCATTGTTGTTTCAAGAGTAAAATGTTTATTATATTGTTCATTTTATCCAACAATGGGAAAAAAAAATATAGTTTAAAACATATTTTTAAACATCAAAAAACATCTTTAGATGTCAAGATTTTCAAAAATTGAAAAGAAAGAAAAAACATGCTTCACTTTTTCCTCAATTTTAAACATTGTTTACAAACACAGTTTTTAAATCTTAACCTCCGTCAGAGTTGATAACTCACCTAAAATATAATATACAGGGTGTCCGAAAAGTCCTTGACACATTTAAAAAATTCATAGAAAACCAACAAATTGTCGTATGAATTTGCGGTTTGCACCATAATACTTCGCAGGTTCAAGAGTTTTTATGACATCGAAAAAAAAAAAAAAAAAAAAAAAGCGAAAAGGGGAAAAAAGAAGAAGAAAAAAGGCATTTCACAGCCAGGGTGTCAGTATACAAAAACGATTTAAAAGTTACTTTTAAATCGTTTTTGTTGACATGGGAAAACGCTAAAAGGAATGAAAATTACTAAACGAAGAATTACAAGCATAGCATATACTGACACACTGGCTGCGGAATGCCTTTTTTCTTCTTCTTTTTTTCCCCCTTTTCATTTTTTTTTTTTTTTTTTGAGTAATCACGATTGCTTATTGTCCTAACTTGACTGTCCTTGGCGTTGTGGTTCCTTTTTCAGCTTGGACCAGGGCATCTGTAGCACCACCGCCCACCGTCCTCTGCAGGCGCGGCTGCTCCGGTCCTGAGCTATCCGCTTCTCCTAGTCGGAGGCGTCCTTGTCCTACACACACGCAGGCTCACACACTCACACGCGCCTACGTGCATACACACAAGTCTACGTACACACACAAGCCTACACACACACACACAACTATGCACAAGTAACCGCCCAGGAGGAGGGGCAGGCTTGAGGGGGCAGGAGTCGTTTCTAGAAACAAAAACTCCAATGAGTAGGGTCCTGTCGTAGTTCGTGATTGCGAAAAAGATAATTTGAATTCAAAATTTCAGAATTCAAATTGGTTTATTTTTTTATTTCGATGTCATAAAAACACTTGAACCTGTGAAGTATTATGGTGAAAACCGCAAATTCACGCGACAATTTGTTGGTTTTTTATGAATTTTTTAAATGTGTGAAGGACTTTTTGGACACCCTATATTTCTCCTATCGTATGGGACTCGCATAGGATTCGGAAGGGTACTAAGTGGTCTTCAGTAGTGAAATGCTTAAGAACTACTGGTGTAATCGAAAGGAGAACGTAGGCGTTACCCTACTTTTTTATTTCTACGCTAGCATTGTCCCTCTTTTTTTTTAGTTAAACAAAATAGCCTCCCTACGTTTTGATTTCATAAACTTATGCTCGTATCTGTTCGTGACCCCCTTTTTTTTCCTGGGATACACCGCTGGAAAAGGGATTCCTTATAACCTGAAACAGATATCTGAAATTTTAATTGGTGTTTGTGCAATTTTTACTCTTTTTTATATTTTTTAACCTTATTTTTCGTGCGTAAGAGTAAACATCTTAAGAAACATTAAAAAAAAAAATGATTTTCTTGATATGAAATTTCTTACGTTTTGGAGGCTTGCAGTTACTTCCAGTTTTTCACATCTATGTGCAGCCGGGCTCGGAATTTGAGATTCACCACATGTCCAGAGCTCGAAAAGGCAGCGAATGTCTCCGAGAAAAATGCCGATAGTGCCCCGAAGGCAATATGGCGAAAACTGCTCTTCCTTAATCTAGGCATGAAAAATGTCCATTGGCGACTGGGAATATTTCATAGGAAATGGCGTGTCAGTTATACTTATTCAAAGAATACTGGATCTTACGACTAGAAATAAAAATCTTCAGATATTTCTTTCGATAAATTTATGTATCTTTTATATGCGAAGAATTTTAACTGTGACATTATTTTTGAGTTATATCTTTGAATTGTCAAGTGCTTCGTAGCTCGCTCGATTTTTTTTTCTCTTTTTTTTAAAGAAACTGAGAGTTAAAGGTTTTTAACAATAATATTAAGAGTTGCAATAATGTGACTAAAATATAAACACGCACTTTCTTGAAAGAGATATTTCACTTTTTCGTTTTTTCAATTGCATTTAATAAGATACAATTATTCCAAGTGTTGTAATCAGATATTGGGAGGCTATAAAGATATTGAGAAGCCCACGGTCAAACAGATTTTCTCCCCCTCCCCTCCGTAGTCAAACCAAGCGCGCTCCAATGTGAGATAACTGGAGGTCACTGTGACCTACCAAAACTTTCCTTATTCGGCTAATTTTGTCTGACAATTCGGCAAAATTTGGAGATCTATTCGGCTGAATTATCACCATTCAGCAAAATTTGGATTTCCATTTGCCAAATTGAGAATTTCCGCCTTCCAAAAAAATTAAATTCGAGACCCCGTGGGTTAAACCTTCCAATAGCCAATGTGTAAAGCAAATTTAGCAATTTGTGTGCCCCTGAAAAAGGCGGGACCCTGTCCATGACCTAGATGGTCTTTTCAGTAATAAGGCCCAGTGGTTCTAATCCTCATATAAACTTCTTGTCAAACAGAAATGTTACATTCACTTTGAGGCACATTTATGACGAGGTATTTTGGTTCATTTAACTAATCCATTTAGTTCCTGTTATTGAGATTTCAGATTGCAGCTGCTAACAAAATCATTATATTTCTTTCCTTGGAAATCCCATTCTCTTCTTTTATCATGGTCAGATCGGATGGAATGGATACAAAAACAGGCACTTTGGGGGCCTTACTTTGGGATTGTCCACAAATGATGACACATTGAGGGGGAGGGGGGGTTCGTGAAATCGTGTTAGTTCGTGAAAAGTGGTTGGAAGGGGGTAGCCGGAAATGTGAGATCAATTTTTTTATAACAATATGCTTAGGAAAGACAGCTTGACGTGTGACAAGGCGAGTCAAGGAGCTAAGGCGAAGTGACAGTTTGTGACAAAGGGAGTGTGTAGATGGGGGTCGAAGTTGTTGAAAAATGTGTGACATCACTTACTGACAGCCCCTTTTCTGATGAATATAAAACTATTCGGGTTTGAGATCCTAGAAGATAAATCGACGATTGAACTTGATTGAATGAACTTCTTATTTCTACAGTTATAACTCCTAAAAGTATATTTTTGTTAGTTAAAAAATATATTGCTCCGAAGTATGTTTTATGCCTATTCCGTTTCATAAGTGAAGCGAAACGAAAAATGGATTCATTTATTTTCTTTTCAGGAACTGATGTTCAAATAACAGAAGTATAAAATTTACCAAGCAGCAAAATCTGCAATTCCATTACATATAATAAAAAAAGTTATGTTCACCAATGCTAAAGGTTGGTTGTCTTGCATGATTTATGATCTGCTTTTCTCACCTTCGACTTCTTCCTAAAGGAAAATGATAATGAGACAAAAACTTAGGTATTTATCGGGTGTGGTCAAACGCCTACTTCATTTGAATCTAATATTTGATTATGCTGGTTAGAAGAATGCTCAAATTTTCTCACTTATGTCAGTTAAAACTACTTATATAGAATGAAAATTCTTGTACTCTTGACTGAGTCCGAGTTTCCGTCTTTATTTTTCGTGCTGGACCAGGGATTGCTCGGTTTCTGCTCTGGTTCAAAAAATCAGAGCTGCCTTCAGGGTCCCATCCAGCTGGTTAAAGGTTAAGCCACAAATAGTGGTAGGTACGTGGAACTCTGGAATGAAAACTGAAAAGTATCTTTATTTTTCCTGTGATCTTTCTATCTGTTTCCAAAATTGAGTTCCAAATTTCTTTAATAAGAGTGGCAAAATATTTCAATTTTTTTGTGTGTGTATTTTTATTATAGTTGGTTTTAATGGCACTGTCATTATTTCT
The DNA here is from genome assembly GCF_026930045.1 of Uloborus diversus. Taxonomy (NCBI): domain Eukaryota; kingdom Metazoa; phylum Arthropoda; class Arachnida; order Araneae; family Uloboridae; genus Uloborus; species Uloborus diversus. Next base: position 54,921,278 of record NC_072737.1, read on the forward strand.
TCAGAGTAAGATTTGAATTTTTGAGGAATGCACGCCATGGTGTTCCGTTTTAACCTGCAAAGGCCTCTATTTTCGCAACCGTTAGTCCTAGATGCAAACTTCCGATTGCAAAATGTTCAAAATCAGATGCAGAGTCAAGATATTGAAAGTTTGAGGCAAAAATAAAAATGAGTCTAAAAATACAAAATGTAGCTTTTTATACAAGCCCTAGGTCCCCTAACTTATATTTAGAGAGATTATCTCCATTGAAAACTAACACTGACACAGAAAACTTGACATTTGTGCGACCAAAACTCAAAGAGATATTCCAGTTCAAAGTTTTAAGGGACCATACAGAAGATAAGAATGGAACTTATCGCTCTTTCAGAAGAATTACAGGCTGTCAAAGTAAAAAAAAAAAAAAAAAAAAAAAAAAAACAAGGAATTTTTATTTTTCATTGCTATTCAAAAATTCATGCAAATGTTATGCCGTGAGACGCAAAAACACACTGCAAAACCTCAAACAATTTAAAAAACCACACTCTGCACACATATTTTAAACACTTGTTAACTGCTATATTTCCCCCAAAAGGTGTTATTGACTGTGATTGTAAAGTGCGTAAGTCACAAAACGCTGCGTTTCATATCTCGGTGAATATTGCTTGTACTAATTTCAAACCTTTTGTGTTGGAATTGTTTTTCAGAGGAAATTATTTTCCTAAATATAAGTTAATGGACCATGGTTATTGCCTGTATAAAAAGTTAACTTTTGTATTTTTTACTTATTTTTATTTTCACTTCAAATTTTCAATATCTTAACTCTACATCTGATTTTGAACATTTTTGCAATTGGAAGTATGCATTTAGGACTAACGGTTGGAAAAATAGAGGTCTTGCAGGTTAAAACGGAACACCCTGTATAGCCTTATTTATCAGGAACTGTTTTCATACTTTGCTTAAATATCATTTGTCATTCAGTAGAATGCCTAGGTATTATATACAATTTCCAGAGATAGTATATAATAATTCTCATACTTCATGCTTTGCCGAAAAAGTCCGACAGTACATTCGATGTCAAGACATTCTATGAATGCCGGCGTTTCATACTTTGCCGGAAACATATTAGATAACTTCTAACGCGCGTACATGAGTACACGCACACATTTGTCTTTCAATAATGGGGTCGTTTTCGAAAATTTAAAAGTATTTTTTTTTCTGAAAGAGCATGCTTAAAAACACAGGATTTGATCATTTTTAAAAAAATTTGACAAAGTTTAATATCTTCCAAAAATTATTTCAATCGGTGCGCGGATTCAATTCATTTTTTACACTTCAATTCATTACATCACAGGTGATGAAATGCCATTCACTGATGCTATTAGCGCGGAGCGCACACGCACACACACACACACACACAATATTTAATTCCCTTCTTTACTCACTTGTACTAGCAACGATAGGGTTGATAAAAAGCGTAGTGCAATAATTAATTCGTTTCTGAGTTATCATAAGCTGGAAACGCGTTATACAGCAAGTGTAAGCATTCAGCGCGCCAAAATTCATCACTTGTGACGTCATAAAGACCACGCCTTATTTTCAAATCGGACATTAAAAAAAATTAATTAAAAATTAAACGTTTTGAAAATAAAAGTTTTTTCTCGCTCCATGTTTTTTCTTTTTTTTCTTCTTGTTTCGCTCATTCCATCAGCTTCAGTGACTAAAAGTAGACTAAAAAAGACAGATGGAAACAACCCCATTCCAAAGTATTATATAAAATTTCCAGAGAAAGTATATAATAATTCTCATACTTCATACTTTGCCTAAAAAGTCCGACATTACATACAACGCCTAGACATTCTATAAAATGCCGGTGTTTCATTCTTTGCTGGTGACACATTAGATAACTTCTAATTCGTGTACATGAGTACACGCACACATTTGTGTTTCGATAATTAGGATGATATATATATAAAAAAATACATCAAATGTTTCAACAAAGAAACAGCAACAGAATATTTAAAAAATAAATTAACAAGTACATTGAACTTTCTTAAGCAATAAGAACTCATGTTCTTACTTAGTGCGAATGTCCAGAAAAATGACCCCCAATTAACACTTTTAAGCGGTAGTTAACACTTGCTTGGCACATTTTTACAACCACTTCTGGAAGTTTTATGACTTTTGTGGCCGCATCACAAAATTATTCCTAAACCGGAACTTACCGTTATTTATGAGATTGTTTTATTTCTTCCTTGTAACCATAACATTCTCTTCGTTTTCACTCACACCTGCTAGGATGTGAAACGAACGTTCCATTCTTAAAGGCCTAGGTGTTTTGCTTAAAAAAAAAAAAAAAAAAAAACTGCATTCGACAATGCCAAATCATATGTGACGATGGGAATGGTGCTTTATTTTTCTTAACTGTTCCAATTAAAAATATTTATGTTCTTATTGTTACAGAGCTCTTCATACACACCCGGCTAAACACCATGCCTTTTTGATTCTCCTAAAAATCATGAGCTATGTGACGTCGTGGAATGATTGCAAGATTGGAATGATAATCGCCTTAGATGGCAGCAAAATCATTTAGAATTTCAATACCAGGTTCTGACCCTAAACTTTCGTAAACCATTTCATGAATATTCCGTAGCACTAAGTGAGCCCATGTTTACAAATTACTAAATCTATGCAACAGGAAACTATTGGTTGCTATGATCTAAGCATGAAATAAACAATGGTTTTTTGAAAACTGCACTGTAAAAACTATTCAGAAATGTTCCTGGAAAATAATGGACAGCTAACATGCCCAATTTCTGCCGTTTCGTGCTATAAGTTAATAACTTTTCTGAAATTAGTCTGGAATCTTTCTGAAAATTCTGAGCCCTTCCCAATCAAAGTCAGTCATGTTTCTAGACTTACTCAGGAACTTCAGTGAAAACTTATATATGCTAGTAATAGTTTAGTACCTTTTTGTTTTACCAGTAAATCTCCCAAACTGAAATGGCCGAAGCTAAAGACAGAATTGAATCAATTCCTTCAAAGTTACGCTATCCGGAGATTGCATTTCCCCCTTGAATGGGGTTCAGTCAATCCAGAGAGGCCGTAATTAAGCTGAAGGAGAAGCACTTAATAAAGAAGCCTAATATATTTTTTATCCTGGTAGCTAAAAATGTTTTTCACCACAATATAAAATCGGCATTCGTGGGACTTGTCGCGATTCAGGAAACGTTTTTCACAAAAGAACTTGTTTTTCACAGGAAGCTGGTGTAAACCTTTGAAATCCCGAAACTTTACCCGGAAGTAATCAGTGACGTTTCAGATTTTTTTTTTTTACAGTGTGACTTACCAAAAGTGTCTATAAATTGACATTACTCTATAGGTGAGGTGGTTATAATAACCTGTCTGGGCCATTAGTTACAAGCAAAATAAGAGACCAAACTGGAAATTATCTTATGAATTATCTATTCTTGATTTTTAATGTATTTGACTGCGGAATATCTTTATAAATGTGTAAATTTGTAACGTTGATAATTGCGGTCATTTAACAGAAAATATGTGCAAAATTAAAGAGTGCTTCAATTTTTTTAAAATGTGAAATGTTAAAATTTTCTTCAGTTTGTATAAAAAGTGGGCAGTGTTAGTAATTTTTGTAAATAAAGTATTGATTACAAAGTGTGCATACAAAAAAGGGGCAAGAAATATTTATTTTAAATTTAAATTGTTAATGAGACCCTTAAGCAAGACAAATTTGAAACCAAAGGTTAAAAAAAAAAAAAAATAGTGTCAATGTAACAAATTCGCCGTCAGTAAGCAATAATATTACCAGAATTAAACTGTGTGCCGTTTTAATAATTGCAAATATAAATAAAAAGTTTTATTTTTCTTTTAACTTGTCACTTTAAACAAACCCTGTCAAACTGTCTCTTAGCTAGCTAGCCAAAATATGTTCGACTGTTTAAAAAAATTAATATTAAGAGCATTCCAAAACCGTCAATGTAAACTTTCACACTCTCGGGAAAGATTTTTTATTTTTCTCCTGACATTTCTATAAATTCTGCCTTTTTTCAGTTGAATTTAAAACATCTTCGGTGAAACTTAACCACATCTAGTTCACTACTTTGAAACGATCAAATGAAAATACTTCAATGCCTTACAAATTTTGGAACTAGCCTTTAGAGGGTTCAAGAAAAATAACAAAAATCAACAAGGTGCTTATGGAATAAAATGAGTTTGGGAACCCCTGATCCAAAAGATTAACATAAGATGAGACATTTTTATGATTTTTTTTCTTAATTTAAAAGCTATTTTTATCCTTTTATTTCATTAGTAAGATATAAAAGAGAAACAATTGACCACTGACGATGTGCAGAATTCATGAGCGTCAAGCTATGTTAAAAATAAAAGCTTAAAACGATCAGGTGATCTGACCAATTTGACGCAGTCTTGTGGTTTTTATCTCTATAGCAACCGCTGTCGAAACATGAAACTTTAAGTAATGATATATTATTCTATATTATAAATTCTATATAATATAAATTCTATATTCTATATTCTAATGATATATAAGTCTAGAAATATTATTCTATATTTTTTAAAGTTTTTTTCTCTCTTTTTTGCAAAACATTTTTAGAAAACAAATAATAAATACTTCAGAGGCATTTCTCTAAAATATATTGATTAGCGAATTCTAAAATTATAGTTTGTAACATTATCGAACATTTTTTTTTTCACTACAAATATTCATGTTTCCGAAGTATGTGTTCCTGAACAGATTAAGTAAAATGTTATTTCAATGAAAGTAAATGGTATGGTTTGAGTTCAAGTAATATGAGAAAAGTTCAAGGAGAAATTGAATGTTTCTAACAAGTTAAAGCTTTTGCAATCAGGGTTTGTAGTTTTGAAACATTATCAATGAAGCCGTGTTTCAAGCGCTCTTTTTTCTCTTTTGAATTTCTATGTTCCATAGTTGATTACTCCATGTTTCTAAAAATTAGTTTCGCCTAAACTTCGGACTATCGTTTAAGGATTTTATTTATTTATTTAGTTTTTTGAGTCACACTAAGTGTCACACGAGAAAACACTAAAAAATCGGAACACTTTAACAGTCATTCTATTATACATGAAGCTATCATCAAAAAGCAAATGATCCATGCAGTATAGAACGTGTGAAATTGTAACAATGGATGAAACGTACAATAAAAAAACATGTAAAATTTTTTTAGTTATTGAAATGTAATAAAACATAATAATTAATACGAGTAATGTAAAATAGTGCTTTTTTAATGTTTCGCGACATCGCCTGACCTGTATTGTCGCAGTGGTTACTTCGTCATCTAAAGTAATAGATCCAATAATTTGTTATCTACAAATCTTAAAGCGAAGGAAACTGACGTCAAGTCTGGCAACACTTCATCGTCGGATGTACGGTAAACTCGCCACATAAAGCAATGGATCTAGTGACTCGCTATCTACCAATCGTAAAGCAAATAAAATTAATGCCATGCCTAGGTAAAGTGACAAAAGTAAGCAATCTTGATTGCTCAATCAAAGGAAAATGACAAAAAAAAAAAAAAAAAAAATCGTGAAAAGCAATTACTAAGTATCAGTGGCGCACACAAGGGAGGGGTCCAGGGGGTCCGGACCCCTCCCATAGGTCTTGCTTTTTTTCCCGATTGATTATGATTCTATGTATTTTGTGCCTAAAATAATTTCAAACAAAAGGTAACAATAATTTAAGTTCTAATAAGTGAAAAATAAAATCCTCATGTTAAAAGATTTAAAAAAAATATTGAGCATTTTTCCTTTAACAAATTGCATATAACAAGCAGAATGGTGATTATAAATGAATGCACTATAATAACCATGTTTCCAGTTTTGTAATAACAGATCACATCAAGTGACATTTTATGAACTTCTTATTAATCATGTGGTGCTTCTGCAACGATGAATTTGCTTTTCTGAATCCATTTTTTTTAATTATGAGAAAAGTTAATGCGTATATTATTTTGCTTTCTGGTATTTAAGTACTAGTGGTAAACGCACGGCTTTGCCCGTAATAGAAAAATTAAAAGGTCTTTTGGTTCGCCTGTATATTTACAAATAATGTATGGTGAATTTTCTCGTCAATTGGCTTGTACTCATGTTATGGTTCCACGTTATGATAATTTCGTATCTCACCAAATGGCTTGTGCCCATGTTACGGTTCCACGTTATGATAATTTCGTAATATACTCGTCCATCTTATGGTAATTTTGTTTTTAAAATTGGAATGGAAAAAGAACCACACAGAATTTTCGAAAAATCGCTTCGAGGTGCACACTCCCATGCTACAAACTAACTTTGTGCCAAACTTCATGAAAATCGGCCGAACGGTCTAGGCGCTGTGCGCGTCACAGAGATCCAGACATCCAGACACCCTTCGGACATCCAGACAGAGAGACTTTCAGCTTTATTATTAGTACTAGTGGTACCCTCACGGCTTTGCCCGTAGTAAAATTTAAAAAGTCTTTTGGTTCGCCTGTATATTTACAAATAATGTATGGTGAATTTCTCGCCAATTGGCTTGCCCATGTTACGGGTCCACGTTTTGATAACTTGGTAATTTACTCGTCCGTGTTATGATAATTTTGCTCGGGAAAATGATCTTAAAATTGGAATAGAAAAAGAACAAAAACTAATTTTCGAAAAATCACTTCGAGGTGCACACTTTCATGCTACAAACTAACTTTGTGCCAAATTTCATGAAAATTGGTCGAACGGTCTAGGCACTAAGCGCGTTACAGAGATCCAGACATCCTCCAGACAGAGAGACTTTCAGCTTTATTATTAGTAAAGATAATATAATAAAGAAGATAGTTCATTAATTAATTCTAATTATTTATTCAATAGTTTATTTTTAACTGTTTTTCGTTCTCGAGAAACGATAAAATCAAGTCAATATGTTTGACGGCGCATTGGGGTACCTTATGAGAATAAGGCTTTCGATTTTGGACCCTCCCCTTGCAAAATTCCTGTGTGTACCACTGCTAAGTATAAATGCAGCAAAAGCAGCAATACATAAAGAAAATAATTAAATCAAACAAAAGAAAAAAGAAAAGAAAAAACTGTAAATGAGACTAAGATGAAATTCTTAATCTGCTTTCTTATGTCATTAAACCCTAATAAAACCGGTCATGATGTTAATGTTCATCATTTTAATGCAAAATATTGTACATACTTTTGAGATAACAGAATAAGAAAATAAGCAAAAAAATCTCAAAAGCTTTTTATCAAATTGTAAACCTATAGCCGAGATCCTTAAAATCAACTATTAATCACACCAGAGAGAGAAAAAAAAAGAATGTTTTCATAAGGCCTGCACATATAATATAGTTCAGAGCTACGTGCGGAAAATGTTGAGAATGGTAATAGATATCAAAGAAACAGGCACTAATGCAGCTTAATGCATGCAAGACCCATTGAGATTCTTTTCGCTCAATTCAGGCTTTTACTTCTTATTTTCTCCCGACATTTTCTCTTTTTATTATGAGAAGCACAAAATTCGATTATTTCCATAAAGTAAGATTAAAAAGCACGTTTTTAGCATCAGAATCTGCTTAGCAATATGGCGTACAGGATAAAAATATTTTTGTGGCATAGACAAGATAAAATTTTGCTATTTGAAGAACTGGAAGTACATTTTCCCTTTTCTTATCTTACTTCTCCGACTATAGAAGATTTCAAAAAGAAACATTGGAAAAAAGATTAAGTGTAGTGTAAAAAAATATTGCAAGAAAAAAAAGTCTGAAACAAGTTTACTTAATAAATTTTATCAAGACATTGAAAGGAAGGTTGTGAATTTGGGAATACAGTGAAATACCGTAACAACAAACACCAATACAACGAAATTTCCGTTTCAACGAAAAAAAAAAATTTCACTCCCAATTTGACTTCTATTACAAATCCCATAACAATGAAACTCAACTACCGTTAGAACGAAAAAAAAAAAACGGTCCCATGAATTGCTTAAAAACGAGATTTACCTGTATTAGTCTGTTTCGGTCGCTTTGACTCTTTTCAGTGGCATCGATTCGGGGGGCAAGGGGGGGGGGGCGACTGCCCCCGCACTTTTTTCATCATCAAGGAGGAATTCCTCAAAGTTAATATTTTAATTTCAAACCATTCTGTGTGAGAGTAACCGAGCGTCACCAAATATTGTTTAAAATTTTAGTTTTAAAACTTTATTTTTGGAATTTTTCAGGGATAAACCTCTGAGCGCACTCCCTCCTTCCTTTAAATTTAAAGATGACCTAAATTTGCAATATAAAGATTCCCGTTTGAGGGGGGGGGGAATCAGGTAAAGAATCCTCCTAGACAGCGTAACACTGCGTTTTTTAGACTCAAATTTAATAAATAAATAAATAAATAAATCCGGAGATTTTTTACTGAAGTCCCAAAGGAAGTTCAAAACTAAATTCTTAGAATTTCATCAGTTCAAAAAAAAAAAAAAAAAAAATACTAGGAGAATTTTTATATTACGTAAGCCGTTTTACATGTTTTTCCAGTTGTTTGATGAAAAAATTTTTAATTGAAAAAAATATTCTTTTAAACAGAAAATTGTAGTACCAAGGGGGGAGAGTTCGAAATTCCTTATGTTGAAGTTCGACAGACCCCCCAAGTCAGGTTGTCTAGTGAACCTTGTAAGATCGTTAAGAACGTCGTATATTTCAACTCCTAAAAGTGTCAAACTGTCAATCCCTGCCAGTATCCCATCTGCCCCAGGAACCACGCAGCGTGACCAACGTTGTGCATTTTACCTGTTCACTCACTTTCACTCCCCTTGTTTTGTTCCTTTGGTGGAGGTTGAAGGGGTCGAACCGATTGATAGACTATTCTCCCTCTCATTGTGTCCGTGTCCCCATCCTTGTCTTCCTTTCCTCTGCTAAAATCTCTTAGGGACCGTGCCATAAGTGAAATTCTGCACCTATTTATGTTTGCTCTGAAGGCATGGTGTTGTTTATCGTCTGGCTTTTAAACCTATTTACAGGGGTGCCCGCCTGGGAGGAGGGGGGGGGGTTGAGGGGCATTTTTCACTTTTTAGGGGGTTTTGCTTTTGGGGTGGGGTCTTTGCGATATTTAGTGGTGTGCGCCCTTGCCCTTAGGGGGGGATGAGTCCCGTACCCCTGCCACTTGCAAACATTTTTGGGTCAAGTCAGGGGCGTCCCGATAGAAGGTCAGTGTGACCTTCCAAAATTTAATTATTTGTCAAATTTTGTCTGACGATTCGGCAAAATTATCATCATGCGACAAAATTTAAAGTTCCTTTCGACAAATTGAGAATTTTCGCCTACCCAAAAATTTAAGTTCGAGGCGCCCCTGGGTAAAGGCGGATCCAGAAATTTTTGTAAGGCGGGTCATGGGGTCAAGTTGCAGGGACCCGCAACGTGTAAGAAATACAAAGTAAAATTTGAACCCTCTTCAAACAAACTTCAAACAATAGGGTGTAATATTTTTACGGCATTGTGTTAAGTTATGTATGTGTTCTAATACAAAAGGAAAAAAAAACATTATCGTGTAAAATACAAATAACGATTTATTTTACTGTATAGTAAAAGCTGTTTCCAACATCAAGATACAATTCTCGATAGTGCCAGCCAGCATCGGTGGCTTCATCAGCTAAGAAAATTAAAAAAAATTACTTTTACACTGACGTGGGAAGGTAAAGTGAAGCATCTGCAGAAATGATTTTTTTTAGATGTTTGAAGAATCACGTTTTGTATTCTATATTAACAAAATTAACAATAAGAAATGTTGGAATTCGACGCTTTTTTCGTTCATCGGAAAACAAATAAGCAAGCATATACAGAGAAGTTTAAGTATAATAGATGACAAAAATGTAAAAAAAAAATTAATTTGAATTTTTGGCATCTTGAATTCAAATTATGTTTTTCGCAATCACGAGCGTGTGTGTTTGTGTAGGCGCATGTGTGTGGGTGCGTGTTGTGTATGTGCGTGTGCGTGTAGGTGCTCGTGTGTGTGTGTGTAGGCGTTCGTGTGTGTGTCTGTGTAGGCGTTTGTGTGTGTGTGTAGGCGTTCGTGTGTGTGTGTGTGTGTAGGCGTTCGTGTGTGTGTGTGTGTAGGCGTTCGTGTGTGTGTAGGCGTTCGTGTGTGTGTAGGCGTTCGTGTGTGTGTAGGCGTTCGTGTGTGTGGGACATGGACGCCACCGCCCAGCAAAAGTGGATTTCGGGGGACAGTGCTCAGGACCAGCCGCGCCGCCGCCGGTGGACGGTGGTGCTGCAGGCCTGGTCCAAGCTGAAAAAGGAACCGGAACATCAAGGACTGTCAAGTGAGAACAATAAGCAATCGTGATTGCTCAAAAAAAAAAAAAAAAAAAAAAAAAAAGAAATTAACTTGAATTATAAAATTTTGAATTCAAATTATGTTTTTCGCAATCACGAGTTGCGACAGGACCCTGCTCATTGGGGGCTACTGTTTCTTGAAACGGCTCCTGTCCCCCAACCTCATCCACCTCCTGGTGGTTACGTTACGTGTGTATAGTTGTGTGTGTGTAGTGTGTGTGCGTAGACCTGTGTGTATGCACGTAGGTGTATGTGTATGCACTTAGGCGTGTGTATATGTGTGTAATGGCTTATGTGTATGAACGTGTGTGTGTGTGTATGAGCGTGCGTGTGTGTAGGACATGGACGTCCCCGAGCAGGACAAACAGATTCAAGGAGGCAGTGCTCGGAGCCGCGCCTGCAGAGGACGGTGGGCGGTGGTGCTGCAGAGACCCCTGTTCCAAGCTGAAAAAGGCACGGACATCAAAGACGGTCAAATGAGAACAATAAGCAATAGCGATTGCTCAAAAAGGGGGGGGGGGGACGTGAAAAATTTGCAGATGTTCTGCACTTTAGACTTTACCTTCCCACGGTAGCAGACTTCGGTACTTTTTCTTTTGTCAGTTCAACGCAATCTTAATTTTTGTTATTTTACAAATAAAAGAAAGCATTTCGAGGAGCATTCATTTTTTGATGAAAAGTGTTTCGCATCACCTTTAGCTGACCCTTTGACCCTCCCTGACTTCGCCTTTGCCCTGGCTTGCTTTTAGTCTAAGTATTAGAATAGTTTTCTGAAATTTTTAGAACATAACTAACTCATTAACACATAGAGGTCTAAATTTAAGGTTTGAGTCAGAAAATTGCATATTGGGGGGGGGGACGGGAATTTAATTTTTTTTTTTTTTTTTTGCCTGATTGTTGAACAGCGTCACTTGACAAAACTTTTATTTTCGAAGTAGACCGTGCAACGCCGGGCAATGTAGCTAGTTATTAATATTTCTAAAGTCTTTTTTCTTTTTTTTACTCCAGTATTCACTTTTAAGAAAATTAAATTAAGCTAAGAGATAGAAAGGAATAAATATAAAAGTGAAAGAAAACTAAATCGATTATATAACGTAAAAAAAGAAATTTGGAATCGAAAAAGGTGTTTTTGTTTCAACTATGTATGCGCGAAATTGTTCTTTTTTTTAGAGGAGCGAACGAAATTTTGGCTATTTTGAGCAAACCAGCTGTGTGCTGTGTGCATATAAAACAACTGGTTAGTACAGAAAATTAGTCTCTTGTTTACGAACTCTTTCCGTTAAACCGGTTAAGATGCTCCGAAAAAGAGCAAATATGTATTAGTATACTTCCCCTTAAAGCAGGGGAGAGCGCTGCTCTCAAAGATAGTAAAAGTAGAAGATTGGACACTGCGTGAGTGTATTGCCAAGAAAACAACGACTTCTAATAATGATGGTATGACACAAAAGCTAACATACAGGGAAAGTGAGCACGCGTTTGGCGCCAATGTTGAATTGGAGTTTCTCGGAATTGGCTCAGAAGTTGCTTGGGTTGCTATAGCTTTTGACTCGGAATTCCAAGAAAAAAGAGGGGCGCAAGGTTTGTTGAGGGGAACACATGACCACAGACACGACGGGATACTAATTACCACCCCGATGTCCGATCAATGATAGCAAGATAGTTTGTGATCGTTCTCTATTCCTGGCTTTTTTTCTGAAGAATGGATGCCAGATGTGTGCAGCGGGCATTTGCTTTGTTGAAATCCAACTGTGCAGTTAAATTGCGTTTGGAAGAAAAGTACACTAACTTGCGGAATTGATGGACTTTTTACTCACAAGCATATTTCACTTCTAAAACATAAAACTGACGCAGAAACTATGACTTTTTCCAGTATTTTATTATAGTCATGACAAAGCGAGTGCTTGTTTCTGATGAGATGAATTGAAAGAAATAATATAATAACAAAAAAAAAAACGACTCACGGAATGCAAATGTCACAAGAATATCTGAATTAGGGAAATTAAATTGCAACAATCTGATCAACTTTTTGCATTAGTGTTTGTGAAAATTCAAATTAAAGCGAAACATAACGAGCTGAGAAATTACTAGGGTCACCCGCGGTAAAATGGGTATAAAAAACACCATTTTTAATTTCAGTGACCCATAGCAGAAATATTATGAAATATAATTGTGTTTTTGTTCAATATTCTATACATTGCGTATCTTAGGTCTAATTTGGACATAGTTTGTGTTAACCTTTTACTTTAAATTTAGTGTGAAGGGGTATACCTATTTTACCCCTGTGTATACCCATTTTACCCCGTGCTTCGGGGTAAAATGGGTATACACCGGGGTAAAATGGGTATATGCTGTTTAAAGTTGAACTACACTAAGTAATGGAGATTTTTTTTTAAATTGAGTATAATTACATTGGAGGATAAAACTTTAATCCAAAACAACCACAAAAAATGTTTACAGAACCAAATTTTTGAACAAAAGGCGCATTTGCAAAGACTTGCCATTTGGCTGAGGTAGTATTTTTACAACTTTGTGATGCCTGCACAACATCTTTCTTGGGGAGTATATAAGATAATTTGGCAGATGATTTTGTAGCGAACTTCTCAGTATATTCACCTTCAGCTGATATTTCAGTGATTAAACCTATGAATTCCACAAATTTAACAACGGCCCTGTCGCCAATTGCTCTGATCAACAACTAGGAGAACCACTAGTTTTCACTTTTACTGCATCAATCATTTCTACTGCTAATCATTTTATCAATTATTGTTAATGTCTTTTTTTTTTATTTATTTATTTTATGTGTATTTATTTTATTTTTCTGCTTTTGTTTGTCTCTTTCCTGTTTGTGTACAATCTTGCAGCCACCTGCTCTGTAATTAAAACTTCTCCCATCTTTGTTTGGACTCTTACATTTTTTTTTCTTTGTAAATTTTTCACTTCCTTACCAGTGCTAAAAAATGACTGTGAACTAAGAGGTATAGCAGGAGGATTTAGTTATTCAGTACAACTTTGCTATGAGACATAAGGATTCTGTTGTGATTGTGTGTGGGTTGTACTTAGGCTATGTTCTGGGCATGGGGGGTTAGTGGTTTTAAAAAGAAATTAAAAAGATAGCATATTAGCTATCAATACTTACTATGTTTTATAATGTGTACCGGTCTATCATATACATAATAAACTTTAAATTACTAACCTACAGTAATCATGAACTATATCGATAATAATCGAAAAATATACCTTTAAGTACTAATTCGCGTAATTTATAGTAATTAAAATAAAACAAATATAGAGTAATTATTTATAAATTTTTTTAAAAACATACTTTTAGTTTAAAAGATGAATAATATCTAACATTTGTCTTGCAAAGATAATTTAAGTTTTTTAATCTTCATGCATTCAATGTTTTTAACTCGAAAAAGTTGGCTATACCCATTTTACCCCGTGCAACTAAAAGTACTATAAAATTTTTGTAAATATTAAAATTTACTTATTTTTTGAGTTTTCTGTTAGAAAAATTCTTTTTCTATCAAATCCAAATAAAAAACTTCCGAAACTCTTCCTGTAAATTTTTCTAGAAAGAAGTTTATCACTCACTATAAGCGCATTGTTTTGTGTTCTGAAAAATAAAACTGTTACTAAGCCTGGTAAATGAGTTGCTAGATTTTTTTTCCTCAAGTCAAAATGTTGCCTGATATGTAAACGTTTTCATCATATTTTTTTATTTTCAAAAAATATTGTCTAGTAGAATAAAATCAAGAAAAATACAACTATACCCATTTTACCCCGGCTACCCATTTTACCCCGGGTCCCCCTATAAATTAAAGAAAAAGATTAATACAACAATGACTAGTGATACACAGGAAATAATTGCAGAGTTTTAACTTTAATAATTTGTTTCCTGGGACATACATTTAAAAATCTAATTAAAAAAAAAAAAATACATTTTGAATTCCAACAAATCATACAAAATTTATAAATAGGTAAAAATTTACATGAAAAAAAAGTTTTTTCTCAAAAAATCTGACGTGATATATAATAATCTTTCAATCAATAAACATAATTGAAAAGTAATTTCAATTACAAAATAGTTTTCAAAAGTAAAAGAAGCTGCAAACAGTCAGTAAAAATTATGCAACTACTGGTGAACAGCAAAAGTTGACTTATATTCAGCTTTGTCTTGTGTGTGTGTGTGTTGAATTTTTTTTTAAATGAATTTTTTATTTTTTTATGGTAAATTATAATTTTTAATTCAATTTTTGAATTTTTGTGTACATGCAGTAGAAAAACACGTAAAGAATGAATATATATATATATATATATACGAGTATATATTTAAAGTCACAATTCCTTCCGAACAGCAAATAGCCGCTGAACATTTTAGTCATTGGAGTCCGTTTCATTAATTTCTTGTTGTATATGGGCACTTTTAATTAAATTGCAATTGAAATGAATCTAGCAGCAGATCCTATGCCCAATATTGTAGAATGAAGAACTTTGCTTTTATATAAATTGAGCGGTAGTATTCCTTAACGCCATATCCAAATGTATACCATAAAAATTCCTGGTATATAATTCTCCATAACAAAAGGATTTTACTCGTATGCTTTTGAAAAAAATCTTGTGATTCTCACAAAAGTGATTTATGTTAAAACTTTATTTAAAGTACATTCATATGAATACGAACTGAAATAAGATTAATTTTGATTATTGGCTTAATATTTAGTTCTAGAAAAATTCTTTAACCATTATTTTCTTGTAGCCCAATAGTTACTTCAATTAAAATGACATAACGAATCTCTCTCACCTAAGGAGTCATTGTCTAAGGAATGCCTAAGGAATCATTTATGTTGTAAGTAAGAAATACGCAATGAAAAAATAATCGAAATTTAGAACAGCAATCTTAGGAGATTCTCCTCAAATATTTTGATTATTAGCTCAATATGTAGTTGAAGAGAAATTATTCCACCATTATTTGCTTGTAGCCCTATAGTTACGTTGAGAGAAACTTCATAAAAGAAACCAGGTCCGGATATATAAGTTTTGAGCCCCCCTACAACAAAGTCTGTAGGGCCCTTTCCCAGAGGTTTCTCTTTCCTTTTTTTTTTCAGTTTTTCGTTTCAATTTCTTAGGCAGTTGGGTTGAAAGTCTAAAAATTTCCAAATATAAGAAATCATAATAATAATAAAAATGCATTTAACTTTTTCAGAAATCACATTTCATTCAAAATTAACGGATGAATGATGAGTAGAATAATTTGGGTAATTTTTGAAACGTTGAACAAAGAAAGCTACGTGCTAATTTTTTAAACAGATAGAAACATTTTGCATGTGTTTTTGTTAAACAGAAAGAATAATATGGATTGCATTATATTTTTGAATGTTTAATATTTTTGATGTTTTGTAAGAAAAATAAACCGCATTTAATTTGTAAGAAGTTAATTTTTCTAATTATAGTAAATGTAATAAGGTATAAATTAGGAATTTTATTAAGTACTAAAATTTTTAGAGCATGTTCATACATGAAACATTTGCTTGACTCAAGTTGATGACTACTGAAATTTCCAGAGGCGATTACTGTGGTCATTTAGCGAGAAACATTTTGAAGTAATGTATAAAATAAAAGAGTGTTAAGACTCCCCCCTTACCCCACCACCATTTTGAATTTTGTAATAAAAGTGGACATTGTTATTAATGCAGTACTTCTGCTTAATACTGTTATTAGTATTTAAATTATTGATCGCTAAATAAATGTGTATAAAATGAACACAAAGATTACAAAACATCATTTAAGTTTTTAAATAGTTTTGTGGGTAATGCTAATGCAACTACTTAATAATGAAAAATTCGAAACCGAACAGAAAAATATTGTCAAAACAACAAATTCCAATTAAAACATTACATTTATTTGCATTATTAAAGCTGTGAATTTAACAGATTTGCATTTCGTAACGTTTAAATTAATTAGAGCATGAATAAAATATCCCACCACTTTAAATTTTTTCTAATGGAGTTAAGAATATCAAACTGAGTCAATCATAAAAATTAGCCAATAATAAAGATTTTCTTTGTCGTTATTTAATGTTTTAAAATCAATATTTTAAGACCGCTAAAATCTTCATTCCCGTGACATTTTCCTTAAATCTTAGAACGCTTTCAGTAAAATTTAACCATTTGATTCTCTCTGTTTTGGAACATTCAAATGAAAGTATTAAACTACCCGATTTATTTTACTCTTTACTTATTACAAACTAGGTAGGGTGTCCGAGAAAAACGAAAAACATCGGATAGCGGTAACAGAAAGAGCTTCGGAACCTCTCTGTTTAGTTACAACTTGAGTTACCCGTTTGTGGCGGAGAAAGCAACGTGCAGGGGCACGCAAGATGATTTTCTTCCGCTTCTCTTATGTTCTTTATTTTGCTCTTCTGTCTTTTAAAGTTAGAATTACTGCGTGAAGGAAAAAGTGTGCATTAAAAAATTTTTTATTTATCGAACAGATTCTTTTCTGCTCAATAATGATTAAAAATGAGTAAGTTATGATATAGTGCTTTCAGTTGGTTGTGATTAGCATTCAATCAGCAATAGGTTTAAAAGAGTCTTGAGTATTTGAAATTTTAAACTCTTTTGCTTATAATATTCAATTTTATCTCTCTCACACTGTCTTTTTCTTTTTTATCCGCTACTTCTCGACCTAAAAAATTAATTTGAAAAAAAAAAAAAAAAATAAATAAATGAATGAAATAAAAAAAAAAAATAATTTAACAAGACAAAGATATTAGTGTACAAACACGATATTGAATGCATAAGTATATGAAATGAACGGTTTTATCTCAAGATCTTTCTATTTTGATTCTTTGAAATCATATTTTATGGTAATATATAATTTTTAATTTAATGTTTGTGATAAGCTAATTTGTAGGTTTCGTACATGCAGTAGAAAAGCAGTGAAGACTGGGGGAAAAATACGAAATTAATAAAGTCGCAATTCCTTCCGAACAGCAAATAGCCGCTGAACATTTTAGTCCTTAGATTCCGTTTCATTGATTTCTTGTTTTATATGGGCACTTTCAATTAACTCTTCATAAATTGCACTTAAAATGAATCAGCAGCAGACTCGATGCTTAGTACTGTAGAATGGAGAACTTAGCTTTTATAATTTCACGTTTCATTCAAAACTAACGGATGAATTATGATTAGAATAAAATGGGTAATTTTTGAAGCTTTGAACAAAGAAAGGTACGTGATAATATTTTAAAACAGAAACATTTGGCATATGTTTCTGTTAAAAAGAAAGAATAATATGAATGGCACATATATTTTTGATGTTTTCTAAGAAAACGAGCTAACTGCATTTTAATTTGTAAATATTCAAATTTTCCATTTTTCCAAAAAAAAAAAAAACTTTTTGACAACAAAACACCTCTAAATTTCCGAAATTTATCAAAATTTCCCAACCCTCTTTCCGTTTTTTTTTTTTTATTTTTAAGCGTTTTTCTTTTAGTTTATTTATTTATTTATTTATTTATTATTGTTTTTTATTTATTTATTTATTTATTAATGTTTTTTATTTATTTATTTATTAATGTTTTTTATTTATTTATTTTTAATAGTTATTATTATTATTATTTTACTAGAAAAGTTCTGTTCCAATGACAGACCACATACACACACAAACTGATTAAATAAATGAAATAAAATGTAAACAGAATAAAATAAAAGTAAATATTTCAAATTAAAAAAAAATCAGGAATTTTTTAAATTTATCTATTTGAAGAAATAAATGTAGGAATCTCCCCCTCCCCCCCGAAAATATTTTTTCATGGCGGAATTCGCGCCATAATCCCCCCCCCCCAAACCCCCGGTGGGCACCCCTGTTGTTCAGAATAAAAAAAGTAACAAGTTTATGATAATGTCAATCTGTGATAAAATCTCATTGTAAGTCAAACTTGAAATGCGTTAAATTAGTTGCAGCTTTTCCAACTTTAAGCAGCATATTGTAATAAAAATAACGCACTAATAGCAAATTATAGCAACCGAATTCGCTGTTTTATTTCAATAATTAATATTCTTAAGCATCTAAGACTTTTAGTTTATAGCTTTTTCACATTCACGAACAGATGAGACAGTAGATATTTTCGGAATCTTATTTTACAAACAGCTACTCTCTTGTGCTTGACGACACCCCGCTGGCGACCCTACCTACGAAAAACGGCTTGAGGCTTAATTACTTTCACCACCTCCAAAGACGCGGACGACACAGCGTACCGAAAAGAGCAGCGCTTCCGTATTGGCGACGTATTGCCTCTACGACACCTAAACGCGACTTTCGCCAAAATTTTCACGCCAATCTTCTCCTAAATGTTGGCTTTTTTGTCATAATGTTCGTAACCAGTCTTCTCCGAGAAAAATAGCATAGGATTATGCTACAGTGTCCCGTGGCGCCTCAGTCGTCCAATCAGAGCCGAGTGCGGGATAATGTGCGAGCGGTGCGTTCCTTCCGAAGCGACTATTGTGCTGCAGAATTATCGAAGGGAAGTTATCGAAAAGTCTGAATGTAAGCCTATAACGCACAACAATCGCATCCACTCGCAATCGCGCCTCTTGATGATGGCGATCGGAGCTTCGATCCCCCACAACTTCATCTGAATATCGGATATCTCTTCCAGCACACTTCTCACTATCAAACATGGCCGTCATCTTGTTTGTATCGTGGTTACCGGTGTTGCTCGTGATCGCGACCGCCGCTATTCAACATGGAGGCCACGCGCAAATCGTCAGCTCTCGCGTTTCCGATCGGGAGAGTCTAATTCCGCATCACGGCCGCTGTGAACCCATCACCATCCCCCTGTGCAAAGACATCCCCTACAATGAAACCATCATGCCCAATTTGCTGAACCACCAAAAGCAAGAAGATGCGGGATTGGAGGTGCATCAGTTCTTTCCGTTAGTCAAAGTGCAGTGCAGTCCAGACTTGCAGTTTTTTCTATGTACCATGTACGCGCCTGTGTGTACCATTATAGAACGAGCCATACCACCTTGCAGATCTCTGTGTATGAAAGCGCGTGAAGGCTGCGAGCGTCTGATGAATAACTTCGGCTTCCAGTGGCCGAAGAGCCTCGATTGTGACAAGTTTCCTGAAGCTGGTGGTGAAATGCTTTGTGTTGGTGAGAATAACACAGATCGAGCACCCCACCCCCCTCCCGGCAGTGGAGTTTACCCGCAAACCCCTATCCGCAATAACACTTCCATTGCTAGAGGTCGTAAATTCATATGCCCTGAAGAATTCAAAGTTCCTAAAGGCTTGGGATACACACTCCGTGTAGGAGATGCAGTGGAAAAAAATTGTGGTGCTCCATGTGATGGTATGTTCTTCACAAAGCAAGAAAAGAAACTTGCCCGCACTTGGATCGGAATCCTAGCCATCCTCTGTATGGCATCAACATTATTCACTGTTCTGACTTTCCTGATCGACATGCATCGTTTTCGATACCCAGAACGACCTATCATATTCCTTTCCGTTTGTTACTTCATGGTAGCTGCCACATATGTTGCAGGATTCGTCATGGATGAGCAGGTGTCCTGCAACGATCCTTTCCCATCGCCAAACAATCGCACCAACATTGAAATGATACGAACGATTACACAAGGCAACGACAAAAAGTGGTGCACAATCTTCTTCATGTTGCTGTATTTCTTCAGCATGGCCAGTTCAATCTGGTGGGTAATACTCACCCTTACGTGGTTCCTAAGTGCGGGTATGAAATGGGGGCATGAGGCTATTGAAAACAATTCCCAGTACTTTCATCTTGCCGCTTGGACAGTACCTGCTATAAAAACCATCACCATACTGGCCATGAATAAAGTCGAAGGAGACGTACTGAGTGGTGTCTGCTTTGTCGGCCTGTGGAATCGAGATTCATTGCGTGCTTTTGTGCTTGCACCTTTAGGTGTCTATTTAGGGCTAGGAACCCTATTCCTCTTTGCAGGATTTGTTTCACTATATCATATCCGTACCATCATGAAGCATGATGGCACCCGTACCGATAAACTTGAAAAATTAATGATTCGCATTGGAGTATTTTCAGTGCTGTATACTGTTCCTGCTGTAATTGTATTAGCTTGTTATGTCTACGAGACCTTTTACTTTGACTCTTGGATGATGTCGTGGCAAAGGGAGAAGTGCAGTCGACCCTTGTACAGCATACCTTGTCCAGAAGTTGGCAAAGATCCGGTTTCTTGGCCAAAACCAGATCTTGCTGTGTTCATGTTAAAATATCTCATGACTTTGATGGTGGGCATTACGTCTGGGTTTTGGATCTGGTCGGGTAAAACTTTCACCTCGTGGAAAAATGTCTATCTAGGGCTTTGTCGAAGGATACATCGAAACGAAGCCTATGTGTGATACAATGTGCCATACTGTAAAAACTTAGTTGTATAATAATTTGCAGGAAAATACTTGTTCTGATAGTTTCTGAGAAAAACTAAAAAGATGGACATAGAAAGTTTGTTCTAGGCAAATTTTTTCTTTCAAGTGTTTTCAAGCAACTGGTACCTTACTTCAAAACAGGAGTTAAACCGGTATGTATTGTTCATAGTGAAATGATTCAAACATAGAATAATTTCCAAGCATGGTCACTATTTGCTGCATTTAGATTCCGAGTGAATTAAGTATTTCTACCCCTTTTTTCATATGTACTGTTCTCAAAATTTCACTTTGAAAGCTATACAGCGGTGCACACAAGGGGAAAACTAGGGGGTTCGGACCTCTCTTCATGGTTGTTGAGTTTTTTTTAATTGACTATATAATCCCTCTGTATGAAATAATTCCAAGCAAAAGTAACAATAATTTTAGATTTAATAAATGAAAAAAATATATATATTTTCTTCCCCTACAAAATATAACTGTATGTGAACATAAATTGTTCTAGAATGATGATTTTGCTTCACTCTTTTAATTTTTAACTGTGAAAAAAGAAAATTATATCCATTCTTGTGCTTTCTAGTATTTTAATTAAGTATTTGTAACTCAAATTTATTTAATTAACTATTGCTAAGTAATTATTAAATAGCTTTTTTGTTCCTGACAATTGTTAAAATCATAAGAATGTTTGAAAGCGTATTGTGGTATGATATGAGCATCGTGGACCTTCTATCCTGGATGCCCCCTTTCAGAACTTCCTGTGTTCGCCACTGCAGTAGAACCTTGATTAACTGGTGTGATCGGGATCCAACACCTTCTGCAATGTTAATTTAATAAGACATAACATAGCAAGCTTTAATCTTTGTTTTGTTATTATTATATTTTTTTGTTTTAAATTTTGAACCCCTTGCTAAAATAATAGTACTTAACACAGCATTAAACTTTCAGTTTCTATCGCTTTCAAAATTGAACTGCATTTTCAAAACTAGAATTATTTAGTGTTCAGATTTATTAGTCAGTTGAAAAGAAAACAAACAAACAAAGCAAAGGGAAAAAAAATTGAATTTTGACATTTTTCATTCAAATTATGTTTTTTGCAATCATGAGTATGTGTGTATGTAGGCGTTTGTGTCGAGGCGTGAGTGGTGTGGGTATGTATGTGTGTGGGTATAGGTTTGTGTATGTGTGCTTGTGTCTGTGTGCAGACATGAGTGTGGTTATGTGTGTGTGTTTATACGCATGTGTGTAGTATATGGACACAACATGGAGATGATTTTCGCTGGAGGAGCAGCATCGTGAGGGGACGGTCGACAGTGGTGCTGCAGAGGGAGGCGGTGGGAAAATAAAATCATAGGACATCAAAACAGTCAAGTGAGAACAATAAGCAATCGTGATTGCTCAAAAACAACCAGATGTGATAGAAATGCGTGTGGAATAAATGCATTCAATTACTTAAGAATACCAGTTTCCAATGACCTCGAAGTGATCAAAAGAAAAATTTTTCTATAATCTGGCCAGTTTTATGATTTTCAAATAATCTAGGTTCTACTGTAATTTTGATGTTTTCTATTCTTACCCTATCTGAAATTCTTCTGTAACATGTTATTTTGAAACTTAGTATATCCTTGCCTCAAAGCAACAGTAAGATATCTTAGTGTTATTCCTGGGGTTAGATGTCTTACTGTTGCTCTGAGGTGACGATATAATTTTCAAATCATGTATCTGTAAAAAATTTCTTTCTAAACCTTTTTCTCTAGCTCCACTGCCAACAATATAAGTTTGAAAAAAAAAAGATGGAAATTCGAAATTGATTTTGTGTTCCCCTTTTTTTTTTGTAATTGCTTTTTTAATGTCTTAGTTGTTTTTCAATCAATAGGCTCATGGTTTTTTTAGAACTATTTCCTTGAATCTCAAAACATTACATTTATGTGAGGCATTTAGAGTAAATGTTAAAAACAACTTTACATTGCATTTTAAACAACTGACTGTAAGCATTTTTTTTACTGGCAACTTTTAAACATTTTTGTGTTCATCATTCTTTTTTTTTGTATGAAAAAGTTAGTCATTAATGCTTTTTTGACTAATGACTGATTTATCATGTGTTCATTTTTTATCTTTCACCTAACTTAGATTAAAAAATAATTTTATCCTTTTTTGGCTGATTTTATAATTACTTGAAATGTTTTAGCTTGCATGTAAAAACATTTGAACTTAATGAAGTACCAATAAAAAATCAGGAGAATTGATTTTCAAAAAGTTCAAAAATTGATTTAAGCATAAAATATGCTATGGATTAGTCACAAAGTATTGCTAAAATAAAGTGCTTATCTTAAAACTTAATAGTAAAATTTTAGATAATATGTTTTAGGTTGAAAATGGAGTGGTAAACTTTGGCAGGCAATGGTAAATTTTTTTCATATTTCAAAATGAGATGAGTTATGAAATTTTTAACAATTTTTAATTTTGTACTTTTGAACAAACAGGCCTGTCATTTTGAGTTTTTCCAAGGGAGGGGGGTTCAAAAAGTACATGTTTAGTGCAATTTAAACAAGTTAACAAAGTAAAAATTCATGCACACCCAGATGAAAATATATTAATTTCTGAAAGTCGAGAGGGGGGGGGGGTAATTTCCCCTCGTGACCCTTCTAAATGAGGAACCTGACCACACAAATGCTGAATTGTTATTACAATATATAATACAGCTTTTTTTTTTTTAAATTAAAGCTGTAGGTATTTTTTTTAAATATTTGACCTCCTTGTCCCTTTTTTCTTCCAACTTGACTTTATTCTTGTTCTGAGTTACATTTTCCCCCACCTTAACAAATTTAAGGAATTCATATAATCAGCATTCAGAGAGACCTAAAGATTTTGTTTTCCTTGAAAATGATAAATGTTTTGCATCCTTTTAAAGAAATCTTCATCCTTATCAGAAGAATCTGAAACTTTTTTCTCTATTTCTTCTCCTGTGGTGGTAATGATTTTTAATTTTCTTGATGTAGAAATGCTCTTTAGATTGTTAAAATTTCTAAGCGTTTGTTTAAGATTTGCTGTCGGAAGCAATGCTGCCTTCTGTCGAATAGCAGCTCCTGGGGTTCCTATTCTGGTATGGTCACTTCGTGACAGGTACAGAGGCCCTTGGAGAGTGATGTCTAATAGCGGCAGAAAGAGGTAAAACTGCTCCCAACTCTCTTACGTGGGATATGATCTGTTCAATGAGACATCTGCCTTGTCAGTGCAAAAGTGAAATGTTTTACCTTTTTGACTAATTTCTTAAATCAATTTAAGGTGGTATCAAGCTGTATAACTGCAAATTCTTAGATACGCCTTGAAAACTTGTAACATTGATATCATTTTCGAGCATGGTTGAAAAAAATCATGAAACTAAATGCATCAATTTTGTAGATTGTAAATACCAATTGTTATAAATCATCCTAGTCATACCATGACCTTAAGGTTAACAAGGCATTCATTACATTTTTTTCATTACCTTTGTTTCCAAACTCTATGCCTTGTTCTTCCTAAGAAGTTGAAGCGCTCGGAATAGTTCGATTTTTGTGCACTGCAAATATGCAGAATATCCTCTTGATCAAGGATTGACAGATTCTCTGAAAATCTGGCTGTTTGGCTCATATTTTGGAGTCAGAATATTATATTTCCTTATATTCATTGATGGCAGTGCTGAAAAGAAATACAGTCGGACCTCCATATATCGAAGTAGCAAATTGCCGGAAAAAAATTCGATATATAGAAATTTCTATATATAGAAACGATCTTATTTTATCCTAAAAATCTCCTAAAACATTAAAATTAAAGCTAATTTTCGTGCATGAAACCGAATTTCTAATTTATACGAGCATTGGATTAAGTAAAAGTTAATGATTGAAAAATTAACAGAAATTACATTTTTGTGCCTTCATACATCTTCATTCTTCGGCAATTCAACTTGATCCGCAACATGAGGGGATTTTTGTTTTGAGAATGTAATCGAGAGAAAAGTAAAAAAAATCAATCTACTTAACTGGAATGATTTCTACTGAAGATAAAAAGACTAGGAATGATAATCAACAGACAAAAAGGATAACTTGAAACTGATTTTACAGTGTTACTGGTTACAACTAAGATTTGAAATAAACTTGAGGGAGTTTAAGAACTCCAGAACGGAACAACCACCTATCTACACACCCCTCAAAGCCAGATTTCTTATGAGTTTCTTAGCAACCTTTAGTAAACATCATTTTCTCCCCTAACCTTCATTTTTCATGAGACAAACAGTCTAAAGTTAAAGAAAAAAAATCTACAAATGTCTCAAAATAATTTCGATATATAGAGATTTTTTCGCTCTATAGAAACAATTTTTCTATGGAATGAACATAGAAATTTGCTGGGATTCCGATATATAGAAAATTTTGATATGTGGAAGTTCGATATATGGAGGCTCGACTGTAGCTCACCTTGACCACTGGGTGCAGATAAAATGATTTCATTTGTTAAATACAGATTTGCTTTACTAATGTTGCCTTTGTACCAATCTAAGAATTTCTCCTTTTTAAACCGAATTTTTCTATGGCCCAGTATTTTGTTATCAAAATCACATTATGCTTAAACTGCCATTGGTTGACTCCTGAACATAACATAATGAACAGAATAATTGCAACAAAAATTCAAACATATGGCCATCACTTTTTAGATCTCTTATCTTTGAATATCAGAGTTTGCAATCAATTTTTTCGAAAATTGATGTCTAAAATTTTTGATAATATATTTTTTCCCTCGTGATTACAAGCCAACGAGCACAGTTGTCGATCAGTAAATAAGAATGTATCCAATGTTGACATTTAAAAAAATACATATCTCATAACACCTGCCTTACATATTATTTCTATTTATAAATTCTCAGTTGATTTACCTACATTTTGGCACAGCAAACTTAACCGGGCTTCATTTTGATGCTTGAATTCCAAACTAGGTGCTTTGGCTTAGTTCTGCAAACATCTTGGTACAAGTTATCTTTGTTGCAAGCTATACAACAGCCTTTAGAAAACTCCTTTCATATGCTTATTTGTAAAAAGTTCAATTTTTTAAAAAACTTCAATGTCATTTATGAAATTCATTAAAAGTGCCATATTCAGTTAGATCATTTTCAAACTTTTTTGTATTTTTTTTTTAAGTGTTCCTTGTCACTTCTTGTTAGTGTACTTCTTGTTTACCCCAAATCATGTGGCAATTTACTGCCATCTACATTTTGTCACTGTCTATAAATGATGTCACACTATTTTTCTACTTTTTTGTCATGAAGTCACAGTTCATCACACCCCCTTCCGCTCTTTGTCACATTTCACACTATATTTTATTAACCTATTCTAAAAAAAAGCCTGATGTTGCATTTCCACTCCCCCCCCCAGACGTGGCTCCAAGGGAGGGGCAGGGGGGGCAATTGCCCCCTCGTCGGAAGCGTCTTGCCCCCCCGTCGGGGAAAATTTAGTATTTCGTCGGGGAATCTGTTTGCTTTGCGTTTATCGTAAATGATAAAATTTTCTCATATATGAACTAGAAAAAAAAAATTTGTAGAAAAAAGTAGAAGTATCTTATATATATATATAAAAGGAAACAAAAATCAATCCCCTTTGAGGCGGCAAGTTTAGCCCGAGCCCGAGTCCGTATAACGTCGTCCAGATGGTGACAAAATATAGCTATTACTTCGGGGGAAATGGTGTGTTTTGATCCTTGAAATTTCTGTTTGTCGATGCAGGGTGTCGATGAGCTGGTTTTGACCTCAGGGTGTCCACTTAGACTAAAAGAGTACCACCCCCGTCCCTGCAGAATGCAGTGGTGATTACCGGTCAGACCTAAGGCGTCGTCATCGGGTTACAAGAGAAATACGTACTGAATGACAATAGCCAGGACGAGACGAGAGGGGATGGGGTGGGGGGGGGGGGGTTGTCATCGGGGGAGAAAAAACATGCTTCGGAGATTTTTGCTTTCCTATTACATTCTAAACAGCTCTTCATCAGCACGTCAAGTGTGCAGACGCAGACCACACTTATTGATGCGTTTTAACTTTTAAAGTACTTTATTTTCACTCAGAAGTTACAAGTAAGTTATTACTATAGTTATTTACAACTTTTCTGATTATTGTTGATTGTTCTGCAACAAAACATATCGATGAGTAAACGATTTTTTTATCTCATACAAGGAAGTGTACTAAAGTAGATTTAATGTTTTAATTTTTTAGTGCAATGATGTCTTGTCTTCAAATGCTAAATGCAGGAAAAAAATTCTTTGGCCTAATATAATAAAAGCAAATAGATGTTTAACATTTTAAATACATTTTTCTCAAAAACTTATATTGATCTTGTTGGTAGGCTGCATAATAGTTTTGTTGGGAATGGAGAATGATTTACTAAACATTCAGGCTTGGCACAACTAAATAATCATTAGATTATTAAACGTCGGTTTGATAATGCATCGGGTTTGGGTTCTTTTTGAGAAAAATGTTTGGGGGAGGGGGAGGGGCGAACCTTTTGGAAAAGGCAAAATTAAATAAATAAATAAATCATGTGTTAAAAGCAATTGAAAACATACATTTTGCTTCCATTTTTTTTTCCAGATGTTATCATGTAGTCGAAACTCATGTTTCTAACTTAAAGTAAAAGCTGCGCTTAGCCCAGACCGCTGTAATCATTTGATCGGACCAAGTCCAATTCAAAAGTCAACATTGCTCCTTCGAGATCGATCAAACCAACTTACAGACTGATACCAGACTCAATCTTGTTTAATTTTTTTTTTTTTTTTTGCAAGCTATATTCTTTTTTTTTAATATGCTTTTTTTCAAGTACTAAAATAGTGTAAAAAAGCAGTGCTGCGCAGTCGGAGTCGGACAGATTTTGGAGACAAGGAGTCTGAGTCGGCATTTGTAGGTTAAAAATTCCAAGAGTCGGAGTCATTTTCCCTCAATGCCTGTAACACTGCCAGTGATTGCGGGGTCGGAGTGAGAGTTGGAGTCGAACTGATTTAAGGTAAAGGAGTCGGAGTTGAATTGTTTGTCGGTGAGTTAGAGGAGTGATTAAAAACTAATTGTATCGAAAGCCAATGTGAGCATGAAGCAATGCGGTGTCTTTTCGTTTCCCGCGCTGTTTCTCTCTGTCGACTGCTGTCATTGGTTTTTCGAATCAAAAACAATTTTTACTGTGTATTATCTTAATTTTTGAAAGAGTTTATAACTTAAAAAAAGTTTTGTTTGCCTATTTCTGTCCTGATATTTTTGTAGTTGCAACTACATCTTATAAAATTCTACATTTTGAAGCCTTATATCTATTTTTCAAAATTTCCTCCGGGGAAGAAATCCCCGGGCCCCCTACAATTGGGAATATTTTGTACTCCACTTAAAGGGGAGTCATGTGTGACTTTCTTGATAACATTTCCCCTCTTAAGGTCAATCCAACACAGGACATCAGGGAAAACACATTAAAACACGATCATCAAAAATTAAAGTATTGCTGTATGTATCAGATGAAATAGACCGACATAGTCAAGGAGAAAAAAAATTATAAAAAAAAAGTGCCTCTCTTACACCACCGAGAGAAACGTTGTTAAAACTGCAAAAGGGGCCCCACACCTAAAATGGCTTAGGACCCCGTTAAGTCTAAATCCGGCCCTGAGTTGGAGTCGGCCATTTTCCCTCCGACTCCGTAGATCTGCAAAAATGATCTATGTAGATAAACTTTGGGGTAAGACTTTGAATTTACATTTTCCCCCTTTAGTCTGGAAAGAGAATTAAAACTTGAAATTTGAAATTATGACCTATTTCAACTGGCATGTTCAATAAAAAGTTTGAAACTAATGGTTATGCATTTTCAAATTATGAATGCTTCAAAAAATTTGAAAAAAGTTAGGTATATAGTTAATTTAAAAAAAAAAAAAAGAGAAAAACCTTACACAAAAGAAACTGGTGCAATTAATGTTAATCACTTTGAAACTCATAAGTTTGTTTATGACGTAATATCGTCGGCACTATGCTGAACTACCGAATGTGAAAATTGGCTCTTTTCAGGAGAGCCGAAACAATATTTTTGTCCACCAGACGCTTTAGTTATTTTCAATTTTTTGATTTTTATAAATAACATTAAGTGTAAAGCTTATTGTTTGAAGTACAGTAAACTCTCGATTATCCACGAGTGGATTATCTGCGAAAGTCTCGGAAAAAGAAAAAAAAATAGTTGAAAAATTTTGTTCTTCAAAAACGCGGATCTGAAATCAATTCGTTCCAGATTTTTTTTCCCTTTCCCACGACAAGTGCTCCTTCTCAAAAAACGTGAAAGTCGGTATGCATTGTCATCAACTTCTCTTTGACACGTGCCTCAAGGGAAAGCGTTCAGCTGATTTCGGTAAAACACATGTGTTTACTGAAGACCCCTAGTTTAAAAGAGCGTAAGACATTATCTTTGTCATCTGTTCCGATCGAGAAAGGTTCGGAAAACGCCTACAGGTTTCTGGGAATTCTCTGATGGGATCTTTTTTGTTGTGGTCACACACTGTTTTCACTTCTGGACTGTTGAATGTTTTAGGTTGACGGAAAGTTCCTGATTTAAATTTTAGTTTATTTTAGTTCTGTAGAACTTGAAATACACATATTTTTTAATGCCGCATCTCTTTTAAACGTTTCACGTTTTATTTACAATACAATCAAAAGATAATTTCTCTCTTCTTTACCTTTGGTTTTAAACCTTTTTCGGATTGTCCACGATTTTCGTTATCCGCGGTACCTGAGCCACTCAATTCCGCGGATAATCGGGAGTGTACAGTAGTAATAGCCCTTTTTGAGTACTACGGCAAACCATTGAATTTGAAAAACGAGATTCGCGATTTTTCACCTTCGTTTGTTACCGAGTATAGCATAGTGCCGATCATATTATCAAGTTTCGTTTTTTTTTTTTTTTGGATTACACAAAACACACACATTACTTTCGTTTAGTACATTCAAAAACTTAGAACCAACGGGTGAGGAGTTGAAGTCGGACTGATTTTGAGGTAAAGAAGTCGGAGTCAGGAGTCGAAGGTTTAAAAATTCAGCAGTCGGAGTCGATCATTTTCCCTTAAAATCCCCTGCCAGTTCTTGTGGAATCAGAGTCGAAAGCTCTAAAATTCCCGAAGTCGGAGTCTGTCATTTTTCTTGCTTAGAACTGCTGGTGTGACTATTCATTTCAATAATTTAAATCTCGCTCACTACATTTTAACTTTTATTTTCTATTTCAAACAAACATGCTTCGGCGGCCCACACATTTTCCTCCAAATAGCTGTGATTTGTACGATGATATTTGTAAAAATCTAGGAATGAAATATGTGTGCAGCCCCTATGAAACTATCATGATTATTTATCTGATTAGCCCGGTTGCCCGCCAGCTCCATCCACCACCAGCTAGGCCTAATCGATGTAGACCTTTTATTACCATACAAATTAATTAAAAATCGTAAAAATTTGCACCTTTTCTAATTTTTTTAGCGCAAAATTTTTACTCGTTTCCAGTTTCTATTTGTTATCAAATAAAATACTTGTAATGGGTTTTAGCAAACTAGGCTCTTCAAAAGATTTTCAATTTTTTCTCTTGATTCTGCTTTGCGCTAGCAAAACTTAGTAGTTGTAATCGTCTTCCCTTTTCCATGCTTTCCCAAGTTACCCCGGAAAAATAATATAATGAAAGAAAATATAAATAAATTTAATTTTATACGTGTTCTGACTCGCGAGGTTCATCTTAATATAAAGCTAGGCATCGGGCTCAAGTTTCTTTTGAATTTTTTAACTTAATATTAGTTGCTTTTTTTTTTTTTTTTTGTTTACTTAAGATGTGGGTTTCTCTGCTCTCCAATAAATATTTTGAGCTAGTGGATGAGCACTGCTATAACCTTGAGCCCTGGGAGTTTCCCTCCGTAAATTTGTGTGTTTATAAGGTTTGATTACGGAAGGGGGGGGGGACCCTCAGTATCTTAATCGGTCACTAACCCCATCACCCTAACGTTACCAAACATGACCTACAATTGCGTTTTCAATACTTCAATTTTAAAACTTTTTCGGGGGTGCACCTCGACTCTCACTCCCTATAAAATACCATTACAGATCGACTAAAAGTTCGTTTATTGGACTTCAATTTCTTAAAATTCTTTGGGAATGAGCACCCAAATCCTTCTCTCCATGAAATTACCGAAGATCATCTAAAATTGCGTTTTCAGAGCTACAATTTCGAAAAATTTCCGGGGGAGAACCCCCGGACCCCCCTAATTTCTACAAGCACAACTAAATTCCTGTTGTTAAGTTTCTTTCTCTGCATAAAATTCTGTTGGGCGCACATTTATAATGATTTTACATCATAGTCAGACTTTTCGTCAATATTTAATTCTCAGACAGTTCTAGTTTATTGATCTCGCGATGACCCTGCTCACAAAAGCCTAGTTTCATGTTTTTCATTTTAAATTTGATTTTTTTCCCTACATATTTCATTTTATCTATTTTAAATTTTTTATTTTTTGCTTTTAATTTTTATAGGGAATTCGTGTTCTTAGAAGCAAAAAATGATTAGTTTATTTATCACTTGAATTGGAGGGGGGCAGAGCCTGATTACCGCAGGGGCATGTGGGGCACAGGCCCTTCCTCTTAGATTTCAGGGGGGCCCAAAATACCCTTAATTTATCATGTTAATTAAAAATAAATAATGATTTCACTCAGAATCTAGAGTACAATGATATCATTGATAGTTTTGCAAATGCCAAAACAAGGAAAAAATCTATTTGTTGTTAAAAATTCGCCTTAAAAGTGTGATCTCTTTGCAAATCAGAAAACCACTCCAAATTTAGTCTGTATTTACTATTAAAAGTTATATGATAGATCATTTTGGTATTTACGGTTTATTGCAAAGTTTAACCACATTTATATATTTATCGTATACTACTACATATCTTCTACTTTTTAAATGTATATATTACATTGTGATATGAGGTACCACCAAATTTAGTACGGTTGTGTAAAAATGCAAGTATCGAAAGAAATATTTTATTGCTTCAACATATAAAAAAAAAAGCTGGAATGGGGGGGGGGAGGCACAAAATGAATTTCCTGAAATAGAAATGTGCCCCATGTCCAATGTCAGGATGATCAGGCTCTGGGGGGGGGGGGGGGGGGGGGAATCTTGCAAAGTAAAATTTGGCAATGCCCCCCTGTCGGGCAAGTTTGCCACCCTGTCGGGGATTTTCTAGCGCCACCACTGCCCCCCCCCCTTCCTGTCACAAACTCAGTTTCACAACCCCTCCTCCTCCCTCCTCAGAGAGTGACACCATTTGTAGACAGTCCATTATTGCAATGATTTTCTAATTTTCTATTTTATTTATATTTCAATGAAACTTCGATGGACTACTCAATACGCAATTCTAAATTTGACAATAGTTGTTAATATTTTTTTACTCAAAAAATTACTTTATGTGAAAAATGAGAAAAATGAATTTTAATATTTCCAATGCAAAAACATGTATTTTATGTATTTACCTTTAAATCTGCACAACATAAATTATTGTTTAGAATTGTTTAACGTGCGAGGGCATGCTGAATCTCTCTTCTAGCTAATGTTGCCAAACATGATTTCCATTTTTGGCATTTGTAATATAGAATGTATTTCAAGTTCCCTACATTAAAAAATTTGTTATTGTTAAAAATTTAGGTATTTAATTATTGTAGATATTTTTTATACTAAACTTGTACATATTTACACTGTTGTTAATGTTTGATTGGCCCTTTTTTTACTGCTTAAAACGTTCAACTGTAATAGAAAATCGAATATTCATAACTTTGTTTTTATTTATAGTTTTTCATATGAATATTGAATTGTGGTCAGTAAATAAAGTGCATGATCATGTGCAGCATGACTAGACCAGTGGTTCTCAACCTTTTCACTGCGGAGGACCTCTTGGTATCCTTCTGAATATTAAGTGAACAATATAGATGGAAATAATATTTTCACAACAGTTATATTAGTTGAAATAAGATGGATACAAAAGAAATATTTAATAAGTTTAATTACAGCTATAAAAATGATGTGGATCAATTTTCCAGGGGTGCTCACCTACAGGGGGGGGGGGGTCATGGCATATTTTCTGCTGGAAGCATGAAAACTGATGAAAACTGTCAAGATAAAATCAGAGTTTCACTGTGCTTCAATTTTCAAGCAGGACCTTTTTAATGGCCTATCGTCGACTCTGATAATAATTGTGCTTTTGCCAAAATTTTAACTTAAAATAATGTAAAATATCTCGTGCTTCTCCTATCCTGCATTTCAATTAATACCTGGGATGATAATTTTTTGCCCAAAAGTGTCAAAATATAGTGTTCTTTATATTGTTTGCAATCAAATTTCATGTCATGGGGAAGTTGCTGGGTGGAGCACTTTCGTGCAACTTCTAAAATAGTAACACAACTCAACTCAGTGCCCATCACCCTTCTTTATTACCTCTAAAAGAAGTAGACATTGTCAGGGTCAAGCTTCTACTTATCTGAGCCACACTATAAATACAACTTCATAATTTTCTCTAAAACTGGAGCTATTATTCATTTCATCCCCCTATCTTTGTATTACTTATTGCCGATTTTTATCTTTTGCAATAGATTAATTGCTTTTGTCACTGTTTGTACCACAATCTTAAAAACTAGTCGAATCTCGATAACTCAACGCTTATAATTCGAATATTCCTTTATCTTGAAGTTTTTCATCAGGCCCTGAACTCTTGAGACTGTTGTAAAAATTTCCCATAGCTCGAATTACCAATAAATCTTAACCTTTTAGCTGGTCCCTTGGGATTTCGAGTTATCAAGAGTTGACTGTAATTATTTTCTGCAGTGTATATTTATTTGCTGTTTAATCCTGATTGCTAACATTAGATTTACATATGTCTTATTTTTTCCATCAGCATGTAAATTATAATTCAGAAACCGCATGGTTTATGTTATGTAAAAAGTATGTAGATATTCTGTTGTAAAATATTTTACAATTTGTGTCAGTGTATATTGTCCTTTTTTAATAAACTGTTGAAAAGTACAATGAATATTTTATTATTGTTATTATTTGTGTGTGTTCATTATTGAACTGTACGAAAAACAAATTCACATTTTAGATAGTTTTTGCAGATGACGAAATTCTTATTAGTATTGAACGTATGAACCTTACATCTATTTGCAGCTTTTTATCCTCAATATTACGATCCCTTATTGAACAATTTTATAAATTGTCTTCCTGAATTTCAGTTTATGTGCAGTCATGGTTCACCGATATATATCATGATATATATCCGATATTTATTTTGAAAATATCATGAAATTTTAATATTTTCAATATTTATTTTTTTAACAATGGTATTTTCAATATAAAAAGTATATTAATCATAGTAATATTGTTTATTTATTATTAAAAATAGCCAAAAAGTTATGTACTAAATTTTTATGACGTGTAATACATCATTAGTATAACAAAGTAATATAATATTCCATTTTTATTTTTTATTTTATGTTCATAAAGTTATTGGTAATGTAACAATTTTAATTCATATTAAAAGTGCCTAATTAAATATTAAACATTGCTCAGAAAAAAAGAAGATGTCTTACGACTGTACACTGAGTAACGCATATTATTTATTTCTGAATCATGTAACTGTAAAAGTAGCTAATAGAAGAAAAATGAGTAAAACAGCTAATGCTAGATTAACTCCATTAAAATTGATCGAAATGTAAAATGAAATATATATAAATAATGAAAGAAACCTTAATTTTCAGTCTATTTACTGTAATTATAATATAAGAAAATAAAGAGTTATTGGAGGATGATGCATTTACAATTTGGAAGACTTTAATCAGTACAAATTGAAAATATTGGATATATATATCAAAATATCCGATATATATCAAATTATCGGATATTTTAGAAAATATCATGAGATTTTCGAACCCTGTATGCAGTTAGTAATTGTAATACCGAACTAAAAGTACCATAACAGTTTTCAATATTTTTAAAACCGTGTTACCAGAATACCGGAATCAGTATTATCATAAAAGTATAAACAGCATCTTTTTTTCCTACCAAATTTCATAACTGTGCAAAGAGCGCACAATTAAAATTTTTTGTGAACAACTGTTATTAAAAATCCTACATATTACTAATTTATGCTGCGCGGTGGTGCTGTTAATAATGCGCGATACACCTCCACTAATTGCTTTGAAGTCTTTCATCTTCAAATAATTCGTTCTCATGCAGTGCTGGTTTCAGATGCATCTTTTTTTTTAGTGCCATTTCTTTGGAATTGTGTGTATTATTATTAAAAATTTATAGCTATTATTTCTCTTTGAGAAATGATTCTCTTCTAACATTATTATCATCTTCAACATTTCCTCCTGATCAGGATATGTTTGTGTTTGCTATTAATTACCTATCCTTTTG
Source organism: Uloborus diversus (assembly GCF_026930045.1). Classification (NCBI taxonomy): domain Eukaryota; kingdom Metazoa; phylum Arthropoda; class Arachnida; order Araneae; family Uloboridae; genus Uloborus; species Uloborus diversus. The sequence continues at coordinate 54,956,475 of NC_072737.1, forward strand.
GTTTGAAATTCAGGCTGAATTTATCTAATTTGACCCTTTGTTAGTTTCTGTTATTAGTTTTCTTTTCAAAATTCTTTATAGTTATTCTTTAAGTTTTATTGTATTTTATTTCAAAGTCCAACATGTTGGCACTTCAATATCTCCATGAAATCAAATATTTAAAATTTGCACCTAATGGTGGAATTTTCTTGAGATTCAGTACAACTGAGCGAAATAATTTTTAAAAAGCAGTGGCGTAAAGTACTGCTGCTATGAATGGTTGGAATAAATTATTCATAGCTGAAATACTTTCTAATCAGACTTGAAATTAATTTTTACAGCCGAGGAAGTGAGTAATGAAGAAAACAGACAGGGGCGCCCGGGGGGGGGGGCGTCACCGGTGGTTTAAAGGGTATATAATCCTCCCTCCAAGGAAAGGGGGGATCCAGGGTCCCTCCCCCAGAAGTTTTTAACTTTTTGTAATAATACCATTTTACACTTTCTGGTGTGTATAATTTATACAAACCAGGAATATGTGACATACGTTTTCAAGTTAAAATAATCCAAAAATTGGAATACAATTGTGCTGGTTTAATTAGACCATGTCACTTGTCTATAAGGACATTTTTACCATTCTATTTTGTAGTGAGCTGTGCAGTGGACATTTGTAACTTGTTGCTTTAAATCTAAAACAAAGTTTTAAAGTATACCAAACTGCCCCCTCATTTTTAACGCATCCTCATAGCAGTAGCGGTGTAAAAAAACCAGGAGTTTAGTGGAGTGGGACTTTTTGAGAATACATCAGAACATTTGGGAGCTTTGATCGAAATTTTTTTAACAGGCTAGCACCATGAACCCCCTAAGATGAGCTAGCTGCCCAAAGGTCCGCGGACCACACTTTGAGAATCCCTTATCTATAGTTGTGGCAATCCTAACCTGGTAACATTGTGAAGGCTATGCAGATCCTAATCACAGCATTACGATGCTGCCAGGTTAGGTTTGTTCCAACTATGGATTAAATATTCCATCATGCGGTGAAACGTTTTCCTAAACGTACATTGAGTTCTACGCTTTCCCTATATGAGACGCTTGTATCGCTAATAATCCAATTTATAACAATTCCAATTTCCTATTTATTCTATACTAGATAACACAAGAAAGGCTGACATCACTAATAAAAGAGATGAACTAACACCCAGACAGACACAGAGGGCACCAGTAGAAATCGAACCCACGCCCTCCTACATTGCAGGTAGTATTCGCAATTCCAGAGCTCGAATACGTTACCTTGCGATGATTAACAATACTACCGAAAAAGGTAAAACCTTCCATTCCACTTGTTTTCTTTAGTGTAAATTACAAGCTTCAGACAGTTTTTGGTGTAATGTAATTTCAGAAGAATAGAAAAGAAAGTTTCCCATAAACACGATGAAAAAGTACTGCGATTCACAAAGCGTCAAAGCAAGTTATTAGTTATGGCATTTGTTTTGTTTTACCTTTTTCAGCCGCCATTAGACTGGCTGCAGCGCCCCCTATAGTTTATTGGAGTTTCTAATAGCTTTCCACCGCTCGGCCACAAATTGTTGTCTTTTTGACGAAATTTATCTCAGGATACATCACTTTGATTTTTATTAAATTCGATCGCTTTTACGACGAGAAGTGAAGTAAACACTTCTTACTAAAATTTACCTTTAGTGGTCTAATACCATGGAGATATAGACTCTATGTCTAATACGTGGATTATTATTGTTATTCTTGTTTTACCGATGCAAGATATTAGATTCAATGTAATGGAGTGTAGTTGTAGATATAATTGTAAAAGCCATTGAATTGATTTGCTAGTCAACCTTTTGATAATAATGAACAGATTCTGCAATACTTCCTCGAGTAAGTTTGGAATTATTTGTTTTGACAGATTACAGTTATTAAACTACTTCAATTGTCTTAAATGCCATTTATTACAATACCTTTTTCAACTTATGTATTGGGAGTGTGAGTTAGAAATCTTATTTTGATTATTCGTACGTGTTAGATTGATGATCTTGTGGATCTTCTATTATAATTCAAAATCGTGTCGGAATGATGATCGTCCAGGTTTTAATTTCATTCCTTTTGAGTTTTTTTTACATCTTTTTAAAAGTGTATAATTTCTCGAAATGTTGACGTTTCTTTGAAACGAATTCATTTAAAAAGCTGAAACTAAAGTGTGGTAAAACACGGGTTGAACTGGCTGCAAACTTATGAAAATCAATGTGTTTAAGCGAACATTCGAGATAATAGGTGTGCAGTTCTTTTTATTAGAAATTTTTTCTATAACTTCTACTAAAATGTTCAGCAGGCACATAAGCATCTTTTTGGTCTTGAAACTTCGAATTAATGCTCATGCGCTTGCCTTTTCTGAAAAACGTTCGAAGATCTGTCGTTTTTTCGTGTTCAAAAAAAGTGAATGTTTCGTAAAAAATATGAGATCTTCATAGACGACTGGTGAGTCAAAAAAGAGGAAGGGGGGGGGGATCAAAAGACGTGTGGGGATAAGAGGACGGCGCCCCGAAAGTTTTTTCTTTCCCCCTTTTCCGCAAATTTGCTCTGAAGGATACTGAATTTTACAATTCTGATAAAATGACCTCTAAAAGATGTGGAATGTGGCCTATAAAATCGGTCACACAGTAGATTTCCCCCTTCTATTCTAATTTAAAATTCCATTCATTAACAAAACACGAGAAAAGTCCATTTATTTGAATTTTTTTGCTTATTTCCGTGAAATAAATCAATCCATCTGTAATTTTTTTTTTAAATATTTTGCATAAGTCGTTTTTTTCTTTAAACGCCGCAAAAAGAGTTGAAGATTGTATAAATCTGAAAGGTAAAGATTGCTAAGCTTTGTAGCAACGCCTAAATGTGAAATTGTGAAGAAAATAAAATATTGTGCCTAAAACATTCCTTGCTGTAATTTGTGTTTAGAGTAAAAAAACTCTATAAATATAAAGTTGAGTTATTCTGGAAAAATTTGTTTTTGATTGAAAAAATGCATCAGGCAGTCCAACCCACGGGCGCCCATACGGGAGGAGGGGCAAGTGGGGCTCAAGGTCCCACCCCTCCTTAGAAATTAGAACTTCCTTGCTTTTAGTCCCTTTTTTCTTTGCAAAAATGTAAAAACATTTCTTCTCCAGCCATTAATGAATAAGTTATTGAAAATGTCAAATTTTGTGTACTGAAATCGTATTTTATGGGGAAAATATCCTGCTAAACCATGGGGCCATGGTCCAATCCAGTGAACTAAAAGTAGCTCTATTTTCACTTTACATCTGGCCAGTTTCTGAGCTTTCAGCCTCAATAGATCCTTGGTGGAAATCACTCCTTCATTATTTCAGGACATTCTATTCTTGTAGAAAGATAAATGGGTTAAAAAGTGACAAAGAACACAAAGGACTTGTGACAGAATGCTAATAAGGGGAAAACCTGTTAAAGAAGGGGGAGTTTCTGAAGCGAGGATCACTTTGCCCTCAAGACAGGAATCCATGCTTTTTTCCCCAGTTGGATTGGAAGGGGGAGATCGTGATTTACAATCCCCTTCCCTCACAAAAGCCAGCTGCTGGCTGTGAACACTATTCTTGATACCAGGCCAAAAGTCTTTTGTGAAGAATTTGAAATGTGAGGTAACTGAGTTTAGAGTGTTGTTGATTGAATGGAGGGAATGAATCGTTGCTGAATGGATTTTTCATTTGTTGAGGTGCTAGATTCTTTAGCTTTTGACAAGGAAATTGTAATGGTAACGAGATAAGCTTGATTGAATTCCTGCAATATTAAATACTATTGTTTATAAATACTAAATGATTTCTTGATGATAGCTTTTACAACTAGTTTTTAATGAATTGCATGCACGTTTTCTGTTTCCCACAAGCTACAACTATCGTAGATCCTAAAGTTCCTAAAGAAAACGGGTGCTACTAAAATATGTCCTCTATATAGATGCTTTGCTATACACACTTTAAAAATGCGTCTAAATTTTCAACCAAAATTTTGCAAAACAGCTAGCAAGTTGCTGCTGTAAATGAATGGATTTCTTACCTGCTGAAGTCAAATAGCAGATGTCCCTAAAATGTTGTTTTAGGCTATATTTATTCAATCAGGAGGCGGGTTGGGGGGGGGGGAGGCATCATGATTCCCCTCTCAATCCGTGCTTGGGGGAAAATAAACTTATGATACCTGGATATAACTGTTACTTGCATTGAAATATGTTGATTTCAAATGAAAATTTGTGCTGACGAAAATGAGGAGTAATTTCTATTCTTATGGGATGCAATGACTTAAGACAATTATTGGTTCATCTAAGAGATCTTAAAAACAGGTATATATTTGATTTAATACACTCAAAACGCGATCAGTTGCGTAAAACTTAAACCGTTACACTGCGGATAATTTTAGTTATTATCTCTATTACGAATATATATAGAATATTATATTATATATATTTAGAATATGTTTCTCCTTTTGCCCTCCTTTTGCCCTTTGCCTTTAAAATAAATATTACAATTTTTTTTAACAATATCCTTTATTTAACAATCGCGTACATTTCTTGCAGCATAGATAAAATATTTTTTGATAGTTGCTTCGTGTATTATGATACAATCCCGAAAGCAAATTTTTTTTTTCTGTTGTCTGCGACACAGATTAAAAACCTGAAAAATATACTGCTAGGTAAACCAGCATTAGATTAGTCGTAACACTTAATACAAATCATCACCGAGGAATGCCTGAAAATAAAATCTCTAATTAAAAAATTGCGCGTGAAACATAGGTTAAAATTATTCAAAATGTACCGGGGTGCAGGTAGCCGACGGAAAAAATGTTAACCTCGCAACCACTGAGGATTTTTTCATAGAATTTATTTTGGTTTTTGTTTTTACCTTTTTCTGTTTCCTTTCAAACTAATGTTTTGCACAAAACTCTAGAGATTTGTGCAGAAAGCGAGAAATAACTTTTCTATTCAGATGTACTCTGTTGACATCTTCAAGAATCTGCGACGGGCGTCGCAGCGTCACGCTGTTTCTGCTATCGGGGATACAATCGGGCTGTAATTTCAAAACAATTTGATTTTTTGCTTTTCTTTTTGAGTGATGTTTAGAAACAGGAATTTATACAAAAATACAGCTATTAGAAATCGTGTGGGGGGGGGGGGAGAAAGAAACGAACGAATTAAAAAAACATAATAGGGTCTGGTGGGGGAAAGTTGTCAATGGGGTAAAGTTATCATAAATCAAATAAAGAGCTATATATTCAAACAAATGAAAGAATGAGGGTAAATTTTTTATTTTAGATTTTAACAACTAGGAACTATATTCTGAATTCAAAATTTTGTTACTGGCAATTTTTAATTACGTAAAAAAAAAAAAATTCGTTTTGTGTGCGCATGAACCATTTAAAAATCTGAACACCTCTTTTAACTTTTTGTAAAATTTTGTTCATTAAAATTTTTAGCAGATTGGTTGTACAGGCAGCTTCCCAGATGTCTCGAGAACACTTCTCTATAAATAGCTAAGTTTATATATATACATAGAATTATTTTTGCAACCACAGCTTTCAATTTATTCTAGTAGACTAATTTATGACCTCCCCCCCCCCAAAAAAAAAAAAAAAAAATCTTTTAAATATCAGTAAAAAGCAGAAACTTAGAACTAGAAGTGTTTCGCATACATTGAATAAACAGATAAAACTTGATTATTTATTTTCCCTTTGGTTTTTTAATTAATATTTTTTCGAAACTATACTTGAATGTCATGTTTTCTTATTATGTAGTTCAGGTAGTTTAGACATCATTCAGACGCTATCTTTAATATATTCCCAAAGAAATCAAACATTGCAAATTATCACACCTTTCCTGATGATGTTGATGAAATCCAGGGGTGAAATATGATTAAAATTCTTCGAAAATCTATATACATCGAAAATCTATATAAATAAAGTTGAATTTCCAAAAAAAAAAAAAAAAAAAAACTAGGTGTATATTGAGCATCAAAAAAATTACAGATGTTTATGATGATTTTAGATCAATTGTTTTAACTATGACCACTTTACCCCACCCCAGATCATTAATACACATGGAAATGAAAATGCCATTAAGCTATTTAAATCAAATTTTTTCATTCGAAAACTCAGTGCAGCATATTCTTTATTAATGTAATGCAAAATAAAAACCAGATGAATGGAAGCTTTAAAAGAAATTTTTTTTATTTATTTAGCAAAGTTGAAAAACCTGCATTTTATGACCACTTTACCCCACCAGACCTTAATGAATAAAAACCAATGCTTTAAAACCCGAAAACTTGAACTTGTTGGGTACAAATTCAGCTATTTTTTTTTCTCATGTATTAAAAATATTTACTGTAGAACTTATGCATTCGCAATGCCTGAAACGGATTCGAATTGTTTAGAACCACAAGGTAATAAAAGTTATTAAACAAGGTGAAGGATGTTCGGTGACATTCTTCTGGCGTAACGAATGGGTAATATCGAACGCGTAGCGGATCCTAATTTCGAAGCGGATGTGCGAACTTGAGTTCTCTCGGTTATTCGATGCATTGTAATTATTGTGAACTTTTTGTTTCTTTTTCAAACAGTAGTCAATGCAAAGCGGCAATAAGGAGCAACGAAAACAGACTACGATAACGTTAAAAAAATATTTTTTAAACTTTTGTAAAATTTATATGCTCGATTTTTAGCTGCTTAATTTTTTTCTTTTAACTCTTTTTTCTTTCCTTCTTACTTTTTAAAATTTTTTTGAGCAATCACGATTGCTTATTGTCCTTACTTGACCATCCTTAACGTTGTGGTTCCCTTTTCAGCTTGGACCAGAAGCCTCTGCAGCACCACCGCCCACCGTCTCTGCCGGCGGCGCGGCTGCTCCGGTCCGGAGCTATCCGCTTCTCCTGATCGGAGGCGTCCATGTCCTACACACACGCACGCTCACACATGTACACAAACACGACTTCACACACATACACTCACATACGTCAACGTGCATACACACAGGTCTACGCACACACACAAGCCTACACACTTACACACACAACTATGCACACGTAACCGCCCAGGAGGAGAGGCAGGCTTGGGGGGGACAAGAGCCGTTTCTAAAAACCATAACTCCAATGAGTAGGGTCCTGTCTCAGTTCGTGATTGCGAAAAACATAATTTGAATTCAAAATTTCAGAATTCAAATTAATTTTCTTTTTTTTTTTTTTTTTTTTTTTTTGAGCAATAACAATTGTTTATTGTTTTTACTTGACCGTCTTTGATGTTGTGGTTCCTTTTTCAGCTTGGACCAGAGGCCTCTGCTGCACCACCGGCTCCTCTGGCCCTGAGCACTGTCCCCCGGAATCCGCTTCTTCTGTGCGGTGGCGTCCATGTCCTACACACACGCACGCTCACACACACACACGCCTACATGCATACACACAGGTCTACTCACACACACACAAGCCTACACATGCACGTACGTACGCCTACACAAACACACTCACACAAGATTACCAGGGGTGCTCAATCCCCTAAGACTAACTGCGCACCGACCTTAAATATCGCTAATCCCCCAACATACCCTTAAAAACAAAAATACCCTTAAAAACAAGGCCCCCTAAGAATTTCAATGGAGCAGTCTGCGCCTGTGCCATGACCCCTCCCCCCCATGTGGGCACTCCTGAATATACACACGTAACCGCCGAGGAGGAGGGGCAGGCTTGGGGGGACAGGGACCGTTTCTAGAAACAATTACCCCAATGAGTAGGGTCCTGTCGCAATTCGTGATTGCGAAGCACATAATTTGAATTTAAATTCTAGAATTCAAATTATTATACTTTTTTTGTTGACTTAATACGTTTGGGAATGTGCTTTTTTTAATGTCTTACCTACACCAAAAACATAATTATTCCAAAGAGAGCATCTATCTTAAGCATAAACGCGTAAAATGTCTCGGATTGAGCATTTATTCAAAATGCAACAAGTGATCTACCGTTAAAATTGTATCGGGTAACTTAAAGGATGCACGCAACTAAGTTTAAAGTATATAATACGACCTCGTTCCACTTTTCGGATGCTTACATTTAATTTTCTTTCGCACATCCATTAACTCACTCCCTGACTGATGTGAGATATACGCAGCCTGATGGAAACTTGGTCCAAACTGCCTAAATCTTTTCTCATTAAAATAATGGTTCCATGATCACGACTGTGTTTCTTATAAATCCTATAGCACCGATTAAGATAACAGAAGTTATCATAAATAAAAAGAAAATTTTCTAGCGAAGAGAAGTTACTTTTTAGAATAATGATGATTAGAAAATATCCTCTGTAGAAAACCTTGACCAAGAGTTTTGAATTCCAAGCCATACGTCACGCTTCGGCAATCAGGAAATGAAATGCTCTTGCCAGATGCTAAAGTAAATCCCTTAATTCTCACCAAAAGATTTTAAAAGCTTTTTTTTGCTTTTATTTTTGTTAGTTTTGTGTTACACAGCACTGAAGTCTTCCGGGTTTGCTTTTTTAGCGGTTCTTTAGTAGGAATGTGATGCTTATTGTATTTTTAGGTAGCTTTGTGAAAAATAAAACTAGAATGAAACATTGTAAGCATGATTTGAAAAGCAATAAGAAGAAATCACGCTGAAAAATTTCTCACTTATTTAAAATATGAAAATTGATATTCCTAATTTTCTTTCTGTTTTCGGAACGGCAGATATTCTCAATTTGCAGAATGGAACTCCAAATTTTTCAGAATGGCAATCCAAATTTCACCGAATGATGATAATTTTGTCGAATGGAACTCCGAATTTTGCTGAATGATGATGATTTTGCCCAATCATCAAACAAAATTTACCGAATAAAGAAAATTTGGGAGGTCACAACGACCTCCCATCGGGGCACCCTTGTTTGAAGTACTTAATATACTCAGGGCCTGATTAACGCTCAGGCCACCTATGCCTGTGCCTGTGGCCCCAACTTCCTTAGGGGCCCCAATTTTTTTTAAAAAAACTTATGCATAGCGTTGAAAACTCATGTATTTTCGTGAAATAATAAATTTCTCTTTTAAATAAATGTTAAACATTATTTCGCTTTGACATAAAGTGATAGAATAGAAAAGGGCCTCCAAAGCATTGTCGGCCTTTGGCCTCACTTTTAGTTAGTCGGCCCCAGAATATACTGCACCGTTTTTAAGGCACTATTATTTTGTAAATCTAGCGTGATTATGCCTGTACTGAATTAGGGTTTTAATTACAGCAAAACTTTTAATCTTCTCATTTCTTTTAATTTTCTTTGAAGAAGTGTCTACAATTGAAACTTCACCCATTCGAGACGGTGTTTCGTTCTGCGAGCATGTCGTCTCTGCTCAATACAGAATTTTTGTTATTTTTAGCGTAGTCTTAATAGTATCATTCTACGAACGGTGATCAATCTATCTGACAATTTATTAATCCTCAAGGTCTGAGCATTTCACTGATTTTGCATGGAAACGGGAAAATACTAAAGGTTATAGAACAAAAGAGAGAAATCCTTCAGCATTTGATGGAAGCATGTCAATCCCTACACTAAATACAAAAATACTAATTGATATGGAGGAAGTTGCTCCCCCCCCCCCCCCCCGTCCCAAGGAGTTAAGGCGTAGTCTATCTCCAAGCTTTTTCAAAACTTATTAAAATTGTGACACTGTACGAACATGGAAACTTTCAACAAATACTGGTTTCCATCTGAATTTGCCAGTTTATGCCAATTCTTTGTTATTTACTGTTGTCATGTGCCAGCTAAGTTGGCAAGTTGTTGTGCGCTGCTTCACCTTTTCAACTGTACCGTGATTTGGTGTGAAGTCCGACTTCCAAAGTAACGCATGTTATAAGTACCTGTTCATAGGGTACAACCATATTCACAGCACAACACATTCACGCAAAGAAGTGACAAGGACAGGAAAGAGAAAGTACATGTATACCCTAGCCTGGGTTCGAACCCGGAACCTCCCCACCGCACCCAGACTTCTCTGGCCACTAGACAAAGCGGCCGGCATTGTTATTTGCTGATAACCGAATTATAATTCAATCAAATGGAGATGGCTTTCACATTTTCACCTTAATCTTTATAAAATTTGTGATATTTATAATACAAAAATCTCTATCTCAAAAAGCAAAACAATTGAATTTACACAGGCTAAAGAGAGCCGGTTAGAACAGAAATCGTAATTGATGATAAAATTTCGAACAAGTACAACATTTCGCCTATCTAGGATTCATTCTAGGATGTGACATCAATTATGAATTCGTGGAAACTAGTGTCTACTGTGGCGTCTACTAACAAAAAATTTTTCCACCTTTCTACATGATGCCCACGAGACAGTTACATCATTAGCCTCATTGTTAATCGGTCAATGACTGTTGATGTATAAAAAGCAGTTGTTACAGGGACTTAATATTATTTCCCAAATCATCGTTTCTCCTTTAGAAATGGATGACCTTTAAAGCTTTCTGCCATTGAAGAGTACAACGTGTGTAAAACGGGTTAAAAAAATTCCCAGTACTAAGCGTGATTGACGTTGTTTGCTCGAAATATGTAGCGCAGTGTTCATTAGAGGTGTGAGAAATGCCGGGATGGTTGGGAAAGTTCAACTTAAATGCGTAACCTAAAAACACTCTGATATTGCTACCTTTTGAAGCTGTTGCTTAGTAAGAATACTTCCTTCATATCAGGGCTGTGGATTCGAAGTTGGAGTCCAAGAGTCGGAGTCGGACTGATTTTGGAGTAAAGGAGTCGAGTCGGGAGTCGAAGGTTTAAAATTTCAAGAGTCGGAGTCGGTCAAATTTCCCCCAAAGTCCACAACGACAGTGCTTACTGAATCAGAGTCGGACTGATTTGGGGGGGGGGGGGGAGTTGGAGTCGGAGTTGAAGGCTTTAAAATTGTCTAGTCGGAGTCGGTCATTTTTACTCCGACTCCGCAGCCTTGCTTCGTATGCTCGTAAATCGTTATGCAGAGAATCATCAGGATAAATGATTTAGAGCCTCTAGAAAAAATTTGTTTAAATCAGTGGTTTCCAAACTTCTTTTGTACCTGCGCCCTCCTTTATTCAACAAAAAGTTTTTTACCCAGGGCTCACTGGACCATCGGCTCATCGTCCCACGTCCCTCCTGTGCGCCCTCTGTGCACCTTCGTTCTTTCTCTTTTTTTTCACATTCAAATCTGTGTGATTTTGTTGATTTTTTTTTTTTTTTGCGCCCTTGAACATGTGCGCCTTTGTTCTTTTATGCTCTCGAAGCTTTTTTTTTTGTTCATTTTATTCTATTTGAGACCTTGCTTTTTTTTTTTTTTTTTTTTCATTTTTTTGCTGCACCCTTCAACCTCAGCTCCTTCGGTTTCTTGTTTTGTTTTGTGCCCCCGAAACTGTGCACCTCAATTTTTTTTTTCTTTTTGGGTGCCTTCATTTTTTTTTCTTCTTTTGGTAGTGCAAGGTTGGTACCCTCTTGGAGGGACCCAGTCCACCCCTGGTTTAACCTTCTTCAATTTTCGTAATAATATAATTTCGTAAATGTTATCGTGATGTCACATTTTATTTAAAAGGTTAGAAAAACTACCATATGTTATATAAACGGTTTTTTCACACCAAAATTAATTTTGTTACTATTACGAGAATGCGGGGCAAAGTGAAATAATTAAGATAACTTACCATTTTCAAAGTGAAAAAATTGAAAACTTGATTTGAAAATTACAGAGCAGGAAGAAAAAACAGTATATTTCAAAAAAAAAAAAAAATCGTTTTGAAACATTATTTTTTATTTTTAGCAGCAAATTTGAACCTTCGAAAAAAAAAAAGGGAAAGAGAGAGGGGGAGGGGGGATTTACTGATTTATTTCCCTTGGGACAAAATGAGAAATTAAAATATTCTTCTCATTAAATATTTTCTATTTGATTATATAAAATATTTTTCATTCAATAAATGAGTTGAATCAAAGAAGGAATGAAGAAAGGAATAGATAATGAAAAAATAAACGGATAAATAAGCGTATGAGAAAAAAATAAACGAGTGACTAAAATAGTGATTGAGAAATAAAATAAGTGAATGAATGAAAAAATAAGAGAATTATTTAATGAAGGAATGTAAATATAATAGCAAGGAGTTTATTATTAGGTAATAATAAAATAAATTTTTGACTTGTAACAATATATTACGATATGAGTGTCAATTTTTGAAAATTGCTTGTACAATGTACATCATACGGTTTGATCACCAGGCATTTGCTTTGCCCTACCTTGGAAGATCAGTAGTAATAGTTTTTTTACAGTTAACAAAACGTAAAAAGTTACAAAAAATTTTCCGTCGACGATTTGACTTTTTCATTTTGGCCCAAAAATATTGGCAACAGCTGCGTGCTCCCCTAACAATAATACTATACTTCCCTAAGGAGGCATGCCCCGCATATTGGAAATCACTGTTTTAAACTTTTTTTCTCGATTTCAATATTGTTTTAATTTGAAAATTCCTTTTTTGTACGGGTTAACTAATTTCATTGCAAATATGGGAGTTGCTGTGTAATCTCAAATTAAGATTCGACTTTCAAATGCGACCCCCCAAAGATACAATTTAGAAATTTTTTTTTTTTTCTCAGCACTTGTAATTTTTCTATCAGAAATATTTCCTTTCTGTTGTGATAACTAAATAGTACGCATATGCCTGATACTCGGTGGTTATCATTCAAAATACTTCTTGAAATTCTAAAGCACTTACTGGTTAAGTGCAGTTTGTGATCATTGAAGACTTCCACCAAAAATAAACTTTCAAGCTCTTGAAATTCTTCTTACTGGCGCCCTGAAAATAAAATTTGAAGGAGAAAAAAAAAAAAAAAGGAGTGGAAACCTGAAATGACGTCACAATTTGACGACTATTTAACGACACTACTGCTAAATTGCCTCCAAATTTAGCACCCCCCCCCCCCCAAAAAAAAAAAACATGGGGGGTGGGTGGAAAATAGGTGTCAGGTTCGAGACATTCCAAATGTTTAACGTGACTTCCGAAGACAGCTCTGCATCGAACTTTCTATCGAGAATCTCTGTAAAATTGTCTTTTCTGCTTATGTCCGCAGTACCGTAAAGTAGAAGTAATTTCAGTCTTCGCGAAAGCTGCGTAGTTCAACCCAATTAATGGATAATTAATTTGTTAATCGTCATCAAATTATGGAGTATTTGCATTTAAATTTAAAACTTTGCAATAGTGTATTTTATTTTATTATTCCTTTATGGATTGAATAAATAATTTGTTCTGAAAAGTAAAAGATAATAAAGGATAAATAATGCAACGTAGATATGCACAGATTTGCAGGCTTGCTAATGAAAGTTGAATTTTTTGGCAGTTGTTTGCTGAAAGTTTTATTCTCGTATTAATAGCACATGATATGAATTGCTCTACCTTTTGTGTTCTTTATCGGTTGAGAATGGTTGTATATGCCAATATAACTAATAATTGAAAAAGTAGGATTAAGGAATTTTATAAAAATAATTTCTAAACCGTATACATGACTGCCTCTACCCAATTTTACATCCTTTTATGAAGTAAAAAAGTCATCTACATCTTTCACTCAATTTTCGGTCTAAATTTCTATTGAAATTACTTCTCAATGAAATGTGACTTGTTTTCGCTCATGTGTATGTACAAAGATACTCATATTTGCAACCGAAATATAGATTTTGACCATCTCCAAGTTAATTAAATTGAGTTTTATCGTGATGTCAGTACGTTTGTATACATGTATGCATGTATGTGTCAGTACTGGTGTGTATATGTATCTATGTATCCCGAAAAGAGCTCCTTACTTGTTTAGTGTCAAAAAAATGCTGATTTCAATGCAAACTGAAGTAGCATCATAAATTGGTGACCATCGCCAAGTTTTTTGACCCCACAAATGAAATGCCGATGCCTGCGTCGATTTGGCGATAAATTTACTGTATTCCCTTTCAATCAATGATAAACGTTTTAGAAATTTTCATTATGAATTTCTGTTAAAGTGAATCTCTGTCTTTTCTGCAACGGTTCCCAACACATTACAGTGGGTGTAAGCATTTAAAATTCTTCTGCTCATCCTGAGGCACTTTTCATTGTTCTAGCTGCGTTGCACTGTCTTCCTCGAAAATGAAAATTGTGTCAAGTAACGCATGTTCAAAAAAAAAAAAAAAGAAAAAAGAAAAATTTTCTGTCAATTTGTTGAAAAGAGCAATATTATGACTCAAAATTTAAATTTCGAATTCTTTCGGTGCTTTCAAAATCCCCCCCCCCCTCTATGTGAATTCCTGAGCGTAAAAGGAACTCTGTACCAAAATTAGCGAAGATCCGACGTAAACTGTGGATTTGTATAAGGAACATACATACACAACCACAAACTTCCATTTTCACACTTATAGACTTATGTTCCTTTTACACAATGCATTTAATTTGCGTTGTTGCAATTTCAGCCAAGTGCCATTCCCTTTTTTTTTCTCTTATTTTGTTTTCTTGCACCTCATTCCCTCATTTAGGAGTAAGAGAAGGTTTAAAAATTAGTAAAAAGGTTCAAGTTCATTTAAATATATTTTAACGAAGTATAACGTCTGTTGCTCGTATTTTAAGTTTTTAAAAACTTTTGAAAAATTTGATTAGCGTACTACGAAGGTGTGTGGTATCGCCAATCGGAATCTGAACGTTTTTTCTAACGTTGCTGGCTTCGGTTTTAATCAAATTAATACTATAGTACTATTAAAGTATTGGGTGATCTTTAAATCCGGGAAGGTAATAATTAAAGGAATTATTGAAGTGTTATCAATTTAAAAACATTGTATTTAGCAATTCAGCTAATGGAAATGCTTGATAATTTATTAGTGATGATTTAATTATTCTATTCATTTCATTTCTTCTTAATTTGTCCCATTTTGCAAATGATCAACAAGTGAGTCACATTCGACAAAGAACTTATAGTGCTGTAGGTTTAAAAAAAAAAGTTTCTGGTGCATTATCTCTTAAAACAATGGTCTTTTGATTCCACTTTAAAACAGAATTTCTTGCAACAACAACTTTCCTTTCAGTCTTTTATCTTTTACCTTCTTCCTTCTGATCCCTCTTTTTGATTTTATTTTACACTTCAATGCTTTCCTTTTTTCTTCCTGCTAGAAGAAAGCCAGACTTCATCAGATTGGCCCTTTGAAATAATATTTGTTCTTCGGTCGTCTGCCACAAATCACATTCCGTTTCTGGCAACAGCCACGATTCTCTCATCCACCCAAGCAAAAGAACATTTCCTTTTCTGCGAATTTCGTGTTGGTGGGGTGAACGAGGAGGAAAAACATTTCAGAGGTTATTGTGGGGGACCTTGAAAACAACGGAAACATCTGTCAGTGTCAAGAAGTGCATACTTCAGCTGATACCAAGAGATGCTGCACGCCATCTGTAACCGTAACTAAGAGGATACTGGAAGGAATTCGTTTCATTCGTAGATAACGGAGCATGGCATTGGCATCGATCTCTGCGACAGGTGGTGATGTGGTGCTATTGGATACTGCATCCATCTTCACAAATTGTTCGTTGAATAAAAAAAGAAAAAAAAAATTCCGTTTTTTTAATGCTTAATTTTATTTGCTGCGAGGCAAGTTAACCTAAGTGTCTCAGAACGAACAACATTGTTCAAGTTCAGAAAATCGAATCTTCCATCTGGTGCAAAATGGCAGCAGTTTTACTAACAGCTTCGTAAAAAAAAATATATATATATATATATATAAAGTTAATTTGAATTCTGAAATTTTGAATTCAAATTATGTTTTTCGCCATCACGAACTGAGACAGGACCCTACTCATTGGAGTTATTGTTTCTAAAAATAGCTCCTGCCCCCCCCCCCCAAGCCTGCCTTTCCTCCTGGGCGGTTACGTGTGCATAGTTGTAAGTGTAAGTGTGTAGGCTTGTGTGTGTGCGTAGACCTGTGTGTATGCACGTAGGCGTGTGTGTGTATGTGTGTGAGTGTGCGTGTGTGTAGGACATGGTCGCCTCCGACCAGGAGAAGCGGATAGCTCAGGACCGGAGCAGCCGCGCAACCCCGCCTGCAGAGAACGGTGGGCGGTGCTGCTGCAGAGGCTTCTGGTCCAAGCTGAAAAAGGCACGGAACATCAAAAACGGTCAAATGAGAACAATAAGCAATCGTGATTGCTCAAAAAAAAAAAAAAAAAAAAAAAAAAAACATTTTTCTAAGAAATGTAGAATAGTATTTTAACTCTGTTGAAATTCACCAGCGCGACTAACTGTCTTGTCACAATCATATTTAAACAAAAACTGCTTTCATCAGTAGAAACCCTAAACTTTGCAAATGTTTCTTTCTTTCTTTCTTTCTTTTTTTTTTTTTTTTTTTGTGGTTTTATTTCGTTTGAAAATAAGTTACTATTATTATTTTTTAAAATCAAATTGTTTTTAATATTTATTGCCGTATTTCTATCTTGAATTTGCACTACAGGTATTTAAATTGTAAAAAAAGTAAAATTTTTTGCTATTATTCAATGGGGTCGTTTCCAAAATTTTGAAATTACTTTTTTCTGAAAAAGCATGTTTAAAAACATAGGATCTGACCCTTTTTTAACTGATCTGTTTAAGTTTAATATTTAAAAAAAATACTTAAATCGGCGCGCTTTCAGTGCTTATGCTTCTTTCCGATGACATCACAAATGATGAAATGCCATTCTGTGTTGCCATTCACAGTGCAAAATATTTAATTCGCATCTTTACTCACGTGTATTGGCAACGATAGGGTTGATAGCAAGCGTAGAGCGCAATATTAATTCGCTTCTTGATTATCATAACGTGGAAATGCGGTACAAAGATACGCCAAAGAGCATCATTTGTGACGTCATTAAGTCCACGCCTTGTTTGAAAAATTGGGCATTTTTAAAAAATAAATTAAAAAATAACTGTTGGGAAAATGAAAGTATATTTTGGGTCCACGTTATTTATTTTTTTTTTGCTTATTCTATCGATTTTAGTGACTAAAAGTAGTACTTTTGACCGAAGGAAACAACCCCATTGTTGTTATTGTTCTTTTAATATCAAACTGTTCTTAACTTATCTGAATATTTGTATTTTAAATACAACAGAGCACCCTATCCATACCTGTCTGCCACAACACGGATTCAGTCCAAATAATCCGAATAGTAAGTTTAAGAAACTTAAAAAAAACAAAAAAAAAAAAAAAAAAAACGTTATAGTATTTTATTAGTGGCCTTCCCTTACTTCAGGCTTAAGGCTAGTAACTGTGATAATTCATATTTTGGAATATTACTTTTTTGGGGGGCAAACCTAATCTTGCAGCGTCGTAACGTTGTGATTAGGATTTGCGCAGCCATCGCAACGCTGCCAGGTTAGGTTTGTCTGAACTATAGTGGCATGTTTAAAGGTTATTTAAACTTCAAAAGAAATTTACTTTCTACAAAATTGATACAAGAAGTGTACAAAAATCTTCCATATGTGATGCATATTTTTAAAAAAATTGGAGGAGATGGGGGAAAAAAACCGGTTAGTTGGTCATTCGGTTACGCATAATCGGTGCTCAACTGTTTTTAAGTTATTCAATTGGGAAGCAATAGCTGTTTTTCAACCAGTAATTTAGATCTGCTAGTCTCCTTAATGCTGCAAACTAAAAGCAATTTTTTTAATGTATCCTGTATCTTGGCTCCTAATATATCACACTGGAAAATTTCCCCCAACACATGTTTGATGTAGACTTACACTGCAAGCTGCTTAATCTTTGTAGTTAATGTTGCACGTCTGCTTTTGCCAGGATCATTTTTCTTGGCAATACGTGACTCAGGGGCGAAATGGATTCAGGTTCTCTTTTATGTGGGAAACAAAGTCATCTTCTGAATAAGAAGTTAATAATAAAGTAGTAGATAGAAGGTTTTCCACCAGACATTGGTGTGAAACAGTATTCTTTTCCGGTGGCTTATTCAGATCAAACATTTTTACCGATGGATTGCCTGATTGAAAAAAAAATTTTTTTGAACTGAGATACGTTAATACCGTAGAAAATCCTAAATTCGAACATCCAACATTCGGACTTTTCTAAATTTCGGACTTTTTCCCCCATTGTCATTATTTTACTTTCGAAACCTTTTTTGTCTTAAAAAAAGATCATATTTCTCCTTCGAAAAATGATTTAAATATTCTTCTGAAGTGTAACAAAATAAGAGCACCTTTCTCTCTCTCTCTCTCTCTTAAAAAAAAAAAATCTATTTTACTAACAGATTAAAAAGCATGAGCTTTGTGCAAGAAATAGATAAAAGTCAGAACAGCGTTTAAAAGCACAAATAAAAGATTTAAAAGTTTAAAATGCAAACGTGTTTCAGAGGCAATAGCATTCCTTCCTCAGTGCAAGCCAATCCAACCACTCCACCCATTCCCTCCACATCTATCATATTAATTGCCAATGTAAAATTGGATATGTGGGACAGACAAGACGCACTTAAGTTTAGTTTAAAGGAACATGTTTTTTCAGAGGATAAGATTATTTGCAGACCTACAAATGTAGGAGAATTAGATTTTCTAGAATTCTTTCATCCTCACAAAAATTTAAATAATCTTTGCAATGAGTCATTTGCGATTGCGCATATCTCTCCAATCTTAATCGATGGGTTCAAATTTACATGTTCTGATACGTCAATCATGCCTGGGATCAAATCATTGGTGAGATCTGATTAGTCCCCCGCCCCCCCTTTTGTTTTTATACTCTCCCATGTCCGTGTTCCATCCCATTTGCTTGCTTCGCACTGAGGAAGGAGGCTATTGCCTCTGAAACTTGTTTGCATTTTAAACTTTTATTTGTGCTTTTAGACGTTGTTCTGACTCTTATCTATTGTACTAACAATTTGTGGCACTGAAACATATTGTTTGAGTATTTTTTACGGAAGTAAAGTCTAGACGACTTTTTTGAGTGTATAAAAGTGCTTGAAACAATATGCTACACGTGTGACATTTCTCCTCGAACTTTTCCATCGGAAAAGGTACATAAAAACGATTAGGGTGGAATGACATCACGAGAAAATCGATCCAAAAATTTCGTTATAGGACACCACATCAAATGAGCAAAATATCTGATTACTGGCGTTTCTGCCATTAGTGGCCTCCATTAACTTCAATTGCAGTTGGTCAAAATGGTTCTTGAATGAGGAAAAGGTTTTCAAACACTTTTTCTCGTCGGATTGTTAGATTGTTTTAACCCTCATATTTAACCCCTTTAAGGTCCATGTGTCTTCTGTGTGTGTGCACATCTTCAGTTTTATGGATTTGTTTTTTCGATAAATTATCAAATGTTGTTATCGTATCCCTTGGAAAAAATCAGATACTATGATGAAGCTGGATACTTTTGACAATTTTTGTTGCCAACTCTGAGAACGAAGCATCGACCCCCGGAAAGCTTACAAACTAAATTCTTACATTTTATTATTTTTATTTTTATTCAAAATGTATTATCTGTAGCATTTTTTGAAAAACCTACGCCTGAAAATTCCCCAAAACCACCACTGAGTGCTTAAAGAAAAATAAAATAAAATCGTGGGTGCAAGGGAAGAGCGCGAACTAGACCATCTGAACTGAAATATTGTTGGCTTGTTGGCCCGCTTCGCTTCCAAAAATGCACACTGTGAATGTGACCCTTGATCAGGGCCCAATCAAGCCGAAGTGGTACGCAGGAAACCAGCTTCTGATAAAATTTCGTGCTCCTCTCACAGGAGGAAATGCACTTTTCAAAAGTTGTAGTTTCGCAAAAAGGGAAGTGGGAATGAAATAGATCCTATATTTATGCCCCCAAATACACTGGTTATCATAAATTAAGGAAAAGTCACAAAAATGAGGATTACTCAAAAAGTTACATGTAGAATTTTATGAAAATTACCCACAATATGCAACACATAGTAAGATATAAAATAACATAAAAAGAAATTCCCAACAATTATGGCAGTATAGAAATTAGCACATCCCTAAAATGAACAATTCAAAAGTGTCAGTTTTCTATAGGAAAAGTACCTTAAATGTGGAATATGTTCTCTTCTAGAAGCAATACAGCACATGCAGCGATGTGTGATGTTGTCAATTATGAGGTCTATCAGTTCCACGGAAGCGGAAGCCATTGTTCTTGCAAAGCAGTATCAAGCGCGGCAAGGGTCTGAGAGGCGGGTTGAGATCAGCTATACATTTCCCTAAAGCATCCCAAACGTGCTCAATAGGATTCAAGTTCGGGGATCGAGATGGCTACTCCATGCGGAGAATTGTAGCCTGTTGAAGATAATCATCTACGATGCGAGCTCTGTGTGGTCTTGCGATATCGTACTGTAACAGGAAAGCATTGCTCTGGCATATGGGCGCACATAAGCATCAAAGATGTCATCTCTAAAAAACTGAGCATTCAGGGTTCCCTTTGGAAAGAAATGGAGGTCTGTGCGTCCACCTAACGACACCACCCCAAATCCAGACACAACCGCTTTCGTAACCATCTCTTTCGCGGATGTTTGATGGATGATAACAGGTTCCAGGTTATCTCCATATCAAATAACGCCTACTATGGCTTAATAGATTAAATCTAGACTCATCCGTAAAGAGAAAAGCCCTCCATTGATCAGGCATTCCGTGGATATGTTCTCGTGCCCACTGTAAACGGTCCCTTCCATGGCAAGGTGTGAGTGGCACACAAATGGCTGGTTGCCTCGCATACAGACCACTTTCGCAAGGTCTCTTGCGTACTCTTGACGTTGGCACCAACCTTCCAGTGGATGCAGCAGGGGAGGATCTGAGATTAGTCGGAGTAGTGGCTCTATTCCTACGTGCACATAACCTCAAAAATTAGTCATTGGCGCTCGTCGTAGCCGTTGACCGTAATTGGCTGAACCTCCTGGAGGTCGAATCTGTCATTTGAAATTGGCTCCAAAGTCTATGTACCACAAAAGAACTCACTTTTAGCCATCTGGCTACTTCTGTTTGACTTTGCCCTGCCTCTAGTCTCCAATGGCTCTCCATCGTAGTTCTGCTGGCAAATGATGCCTGGAAGTCATTGTTGCAAAATGGCTATCTCGGATTTCTTTATGGCCGTATCACAGCGCAGTTTATAGGCCTGCTCTCAAACGTGGACTTCTTATGCTCCTCACAGATGACGCACTCCGATTTCATCGCTTTAATTTGCATATTGCAGTTTTATTGAACTACTCTTACTCAGCAACATGTTCAATTTTTACACGGTTTGGCTTATTTTTGAGAGAATTATCGCAATTTTTGTGATTTTTCCTTAATTTATGATAACCTGCCTTTTATGCCCTGCCCTTGATTAAAAAAGGTTGAAGACCCCTGGTCTATGCCATTGCTAGGCATTGTTGCTGCTAAGATGTGCTGTAGAGTTAGTTCAATGGTTAGGACAGTTGTTACAATTTCGGTACTTTTGATGCCGTCAGCAGAAATTTTCATGTTCCCGTGATCAGCACTTGATTTCTATCAAAAGAAGTGCGGGGGGGGGGGGATGGACTATATTCGTTAGAACTTATTTTAATGTTTGATAGCATGAATTTTTCCTGACATGGAAAATAAAAATAAATCAAAAGATTTAAAAGAAGTATATTAGCTGAGCTCACATGCAAATTAAGCCCTACTTTGTGGTATAGTAGCTGTCTTCTTGTCAATATTTAGTTCAGTTTAGCCAAATACAAATAATTCACAAATGATATTTTTTTCACGTTTCTTGAAATATCCAAATCTCCTAATCTTAATAAAGTACAGTCTCACTAATCCGAGTTCCGTTAATACGAGCTCCGCTTAATCCATGGTAGTTTAAACACAGGATGTTAAAGAATTAACGATCCATTTTCATGATCAGCATCTTTAATGAATGAAACTAATACATGAATAGAACAAGGAATATACGTGGGAATTTTATAAATTTCAACATGTTAATCCGGCATGTCAATCGACATACTTACATTCAGCCATGGAACGGAACACATCTTTTAGTTGACCAGCTGTGATGCTACCCACCTGCTTCTAATCTTTGTAGGTTGCTGATGCAGGCTTAGGATTTTAACTCTGTGCACCAGGGATTTGATGTAACTCCAAACGAAGAAGTCAAGGAGCAGAGGCGAAGCTAGACCCGACTTTCGGGGGGGGGGGGTTCTTATATATATATATATATATATATATATATATATATATATAAAAGAAAGTATGTAAAAAGATTTATATATGTGTGTAAATTTTTTTAGTATTAAAAAAAAATAAGAGGGAGGTGAATTTTACATACTTTGGAATGGGGCGCCCCAATTCCGATATTTGTGTCAAACAAAACAAAAGCAAAGAATTTTTAATTTTTTTAATGTTATGGAAAATTCAACTTTTTTTTTCTTTTCCCTCCATTTAATTTAAAGTGAAATTTTCTAACAACGTCTTGTCAAAACCAGTCTATCCAAATCAGGGGGAAATCAAATATCTGATGAGCGTGTTTCGTTCATTTCAGTGTGACTGCTTAATTTAGAGGCTAACACACATCTACAAAAGCTGGCATCCCTGAAAGCTAATAGATACTTCCATCTCCGCCTGTAAACTGGATGTTTGACTTTCAATCTCATCGGTGGTCAGACTATAAAGACTATTTTTACTAATTTGGTTTGCACTAAAAGTATGAAATAAAATAAAGTCTTCTTGAATTATAATCCGCAAAAAATGAAATTGCTTTTTATATCATTATATTTATATGTTGCTTTTTATGTATTTATATTTATGCTAATTCTAAAGCAGTTGATAAGATTTGAATAAAAAAAGTTAGGGAAGAAGTATAAGGGGTAGAAAGTTATTCGCTCAAATGCATACCATCTGTTCTCCTTTCAAGTCTTTATTTTTAATTTTATTAGCTGCTTTAGAATTTACATAAATATCTATTTGAGAGAGCAACAGCAATTTTCGGGTATTATAAACAGAAGTCTTTTTTTATTTTCTACTTTTTAATCCGAACCAAGCTAATAGAAATAATCTAGATTCATCTCATTTTTAAACATTTTATTCATATAATGCTATGCAGTTTTTCTTTTGAATTAAAATAAAATTACTTTCAGAAGGGTCCGATGGGACTAATGCTCCTTTGCAGACTGTACTTCGTTTTCTTCAGACGACGTTAACTTTCTCTTTTTAGAGCAACCCTTTTCGTCATTTTAATTTTTTTCTTTGGGTTCAAAAAAGCTTGTTATCGGTCTTTTGCTCGCTTCATTATGCTACAATTTTCACTTAGAAAGTACTATTTCAAACAGACTGCACGTTTCCAAAAGAATACGCAGTAAATACTGGCTGAAAAATCAATGTGATTGAAATGGATACTCTGGTTAGCAAAAGGTCGTTTTGACTATGACCTATGGCACACACGAGACCAGACCAACAAAAACCTCTATCGTCTCGAATTCCGGATCCTTTTCGGATTCCAAACCCAATGATCTTTAAAGCAGCAAACAAAAACATTTTCTTCAACTCAGAAACAGAGGAATTGTCTTCAAGAGCTGAGGAGGCAGTGGAAAAAAAAAAGGAGAAATGCGTTCCACGAATAGGCTTTCTATGATGATTAACCAAAGGACAGTCATTTCGCGCACTTTCTTGGAAGAAGAGTAAAGGGGTGAAATTCACAGGTTTGACATGTTAAGATGAACATTTTAAGTTCATGGTTAAAGGTCATTCAAGTTAAAAGTCATTTCGCTCTGTTATCTGGATTAGTACTGTTCTTTGGTTGCTCTCTTTCTTAAAATAGTGATTCCTTAGAAAACCGAAATGGTAGGAGTGAAAAGAAAGTATAAGTTTTTTCAAGTGATGAAAAAAGGAAATTCGTAGAATACTGGCCAAGTTAAATTTGCTGCAATTCATAACCTCAAGAGGATAAATAATGAATCCAAAAAAAGAAAAAAAAAATCTGGGACCAAAAAGCAATAAAAGACTTTTTCTTGAAAAAGATATGCTTAAAGTTTCTTTTACTGTCAAACTGATTCCTTAAACTCGCAATAAAGCACTTAATAATGTAATAATAGAATAAATACCTAACAAAACCAATAAAGAGGAATTTTAATCAAGAGCCCATATTGTCTTTAGTATTGATTTCAAATTTTCACTATCATATTTCAAATTTCTATAAAAAGTTTCTTAAAGCTCCCGTATTTCAAAACCTGTTTATCTCGATTTTTTTTCTTTAATGTGAAATTCGAAATATACAGATTCGACTGTATGCAATATTCCCACTGCGCGGCTCATAAAATTAAACATATTTAACAATTTGCAGAATCTATGACAAAGAAAGGCTGCATATACATGGATTTAACAAATCAATCTCATTTCTAAAGCAAAGTGCCAAATTTCACTGAATTATCAAAAAATTGTCACAGCAGAGGGAGGCGTCTTTATGCTTGAGGGTCACACATGGAGCAGATTTTCAATGGCATTGGGGGGGGGGAGAACAGGGGCGGCAAATAGGAGGGGCGAAAGGGGGCGGTTGCACCCCCAAATTTTTCACTAAGAATAATAAAAAAAATGGGTAAATTCAACTTAGAAAATTATTTGCCTGCATTTTCAAAACAGAAAAAACTGATTGAGAATAATTGTTTGCCTTTTCCAAAAAAGTAATCTCTTAATATGGGTTAAATAATTCAAAATTGTGTACACCATGTTTTGATGGTGCATCTTGTATGAGATGGCCGTACAGTGTTGAGAATGCGCAATTTTTACGCGTCAACTGCATGTCATTTTACACAAACTTTATGTTCACATTATAGCTCAATGTTTAGCTAGTAAGTGTTCATTGATTCCTTGGGCCACAAATACATTTTAGCAACTCAATGTATTATATACATTTCATAGAAACGTTTTGTAAAACTAACATGCTATTAAACTACATGCGTAACATGCTATTTTTGAAAAACATTCCACATCAAAAAATAGCACCTCAACAAATCGATCTTGGCTCTTTACTTGAGAATCTCTGAATACACAAGATGGTATTCAAGAGTTAAATCTATAAAAGCCCCCTGGAAGAATGACTGGAAAGCGACCTTTTCAGTGATAGAAAATCTCATGTCATTAGAATATCTATGACTTTGTTTGAATGTTTGTTTATTTTATTTATACTGCGGTGCAGTTTTTTGAACAGTCTATCATAAAAACAAAATGGATTTCAATCCGTTAATCTTAATTCTTGGATTGACAATTGAAACTCATAGTAATTTTCGCACTAATGCATACTTGAACCAAGTGTGTAACAGAATTTTCCATAAAAGATTTTGCTGTATACCATTGTAGAAGAGGTGACAAAACCCACATGAAGTTTTACTCAAAATATTAAATCAATATTTTGAATAAAATAAGCATTTCTTAAAAAATTGAGACAGAATTTGATGAGATACATTTATCATTGATCTTAAGTTCAATATTATGTAGGTCGGTTATAGAAAACGAAAAGGAAAATATTACACTTCTAAGTAAAATTTCTAGCATGAGGGAAGAGGAATTGTTTTGTGAACTGCGACTATGCTTTTTAATGACGCAAAATAAATACTAGCCGAATTTAAAAAGCTTTCTTGGTTACTTTAAAGAGAGGGATCTGAAGGAAATGTGTTTTTTAAAATAACTTTCTTGCTCCCATTATTATTATTTTAACTGTTTCAATCAGGTCTTTGAAAGATGACTTTTGTGTCTCAGGAGGTTAGGGAATTACCTTTGAAGCGCAATGAGGCAAGCAAGACCTTCATCTTTAGCTATACTGGCAATAAAGCAAAACACTGGATATTGATTAAATACAGTTACAAAATCTTCTCTTCTTCCTGAGTTCAAAAATAGCAGATTAAAACTTTACAAAAAAATAAAAAGTACTACCGAGATATTTTGTGAGAAAACTTAGTTACAAAATAAAATTAAAGCTTCGGTCGCAAAAATGTTAATTTTTCTTAACAAACTTAATTATTCTTAACATTAAAATCATTTTATTATCCCTTCCTGTTAACCAATAAGTATTTTATACTGTATTGAGGAAATTCATGTTTAAGAAACTCGACCCCCCAAACGAAATGCTGAAATGCCGCCCCTGGGGGGGAGCGAAGTGAATTTTTGACCTTTGTTACTCAGAAAAAAGTCGTTTTTATTTTTTTTTTATTTTTTTTCTTTTTTTTTCTTTCTCTTCCCTCTTTTTCCCTTTTTTTTGGGACTAACGTTTCGGGGGGGGGGGGGTCCCCAAACCCCCCCCCCCTTAGCTACGCCCCTGTCAAGGAGCGTAGGATCAGGAGGATTCGTTAGATTTATGGCTGTTTTCTGCATTTTTGCTGGTGCAGCTAACGCACCTCTTCCTATGTTTTACAACCCAGTTTCCAGGAAACGCTATTCTTTCTTCTAAGAAGAGCGTTCTTTCAAGCACATCTGAAAAAAAATTACATTGGTGTTTTCGGGGAAATAGATCGTTACTTGGAACACCCTTTACTGATCTTTTCCCCCCTACGAGTGAAGGCATTAAAAAAATTCTGAATCAAGTGACGGAGAAGTGGTTTTAAGTGACCAGAGCAGAAAATGTGCAAAATTTCAAAAGTAGAGTGGAAGAGATCTATACATGATAATTACTTTAAAAATAAAATAACAATGGGCGAAGTTATTCTAAAAGTACTAGTGAGTCTTTCTTCATGTGGTTTTCTCAAAGTTAGCAAAGATTAAATGACTAGTTATGGTAACCAACCGGTAATGGGTAGTTTTGTCCTGTATTGCAAATCCAAACTCGAGAATCAAATTTTAAATAACTGCAATCTCTACATAGTATAAAATGAAGTCTCCAAAAAGCGTCTGTGTGTTTGAACTCGCAAAACTCGAGAACTACCAGGCCGATTTTACTGAAATTTTCACAATTTTTTCGTTTAAGTCCTGAGAAGGTTTGCAGACCGGTTCGAAAACAATTCGATGAATAGTTCTTTTGTTATTCCAATTTAGGCCCAATTTTCACATAAATTCCCGAATATGGGGGTGAAAAATTACTCGCAAATAGTAATATATTATATATACAGTACAGCCTCGATATCTCAAATCTCTCGTGACAGAAAAAAATTCGAGATATCGAGTTTTTGAGTTACCAAGGTTTTGAAAAAATTACACTAGAAATTCTCACATTTACATACACATACGCTATATGCATTTATATATGTAATATGAGACAACTTTGAATTACGATCAATAAAGTAGTCTTCAATATTTTACTAGATTTGAAATTTTATAATTGTCGAAAGTGCACAGGAAGAGATTTTGAAATGAACAACAACTTAAACTTGGTTTTTCACCTAAAAATTCAAAAATCCTTATCTTCAACTAGTAGCTCCCCACATTCAAAAAAGTTTTCAGTAGTCATTTTGTAGGAGTTAAAAAAGCAGAATAATGAAAATGAGGAACGCATTTTCCGTTTTCACTTGAAATCTGACTGGTGAAAAATCAACCCCCTTTCCTCAAAGTGGACAACATGTTCGAGAGAAATGCACAAAGATTCTAAACTCTGGGGAAAATACAGCACCCCTTTCATACCAACACTTCCCTATTATCTTGCTTCAATCCCCAAATCAAAGTTTCCAAGAAGAGAGGTGAAAACTGGTCCTTAGAACTGGTTTTACTACAAAAATTGCCTAAGAAAAACGACAACTGAAACTTGCTTTTGTGCAAAAATTTCGACATATCAAGGGTTTCGAAAAATAAATTTCGAGATAACTATGGAAAATACATTGGGGTTTTATATAAAATGCAGGGGAAAAACGTTTTTTCGTGACATCAAGGGTTTCGAGATAAGGAGGTTCGAGATATCAAGGTTCGACTGTAGTTGGAAAGGGAAGAATTTTCCGCGTTCTACGCAATTTGTTCCAATGCTCTAACTTAATTGCGACTGGAGTTTATTGCGTTTTTAGCTCGAATTTTTTTAGGCTTAGCTGAAATTTAGGCACTACTTTCTTCATTGAATCCATCAATAAAAAGTGAAGGAATTGTCCCACAGTTTTCTTATTAACAGCACTGGAAAGAGCTGCCTTTTTTACTCCATATCTAACTCGACCTATGGTCGAAAAAATAAGCTTATATCTCGAAAGGAAAAAAAGTTACAAGCCTTTTTAAATCAAGTTTAAGAAATCTCGATTCCATTCAAATTGTGAACCATTTTCTTTCGCATTTTAATTCCTTAAACTTATTTTGTGTTTCCATGGTTACGCATTTTAAATCCATCTTTCTAGATTTAATTTCTTAAAAGTATTTTAATATCGTCATTATTTGGAAGGGATATTATGGTGTTTATTTATTTATTTTTTACGCCTGATTGTTGAATATACGTCACTTGACACAACTTTTATTTTCAAAGTGGACTGGGCAAAGCCGGACAACGCAGCTAGTTGATTATAAATGCGAAAAACCAATCGATTTTCTGAATAATATTGAAAACGCTCTTCTAAAACAATTCCTCAAATTTTGAAATACACGAATGATGTTTCTTTTCATTATTAGGAGAAAATAAAATAATTCCCTCCTAAAATTTATTAAGTTATTATTATCGAAGTTGATGCTGCTGGCAACACTTTTTAGTGTCTATATTTAGAAAGTTCTTTTTTTTTTTTATCTTGTAGGAGTTATAGTAGAAAGTCTTCATTACAGATATTTAAGATATGCCATTAATCATACGTTGAGTGAATTTGAAAAATAAAGAGTTGAGTGAGTAGTGAATAACGAATTTATCTTTCAAGAAGTTTTATTCACCAGAATTAAGTCTTTTACAAAATGTTTTGAAGAGTTGTTTTGATAATGATGCCGAGATATAGTGAGTATTAAATTAGGTGTTTGTTGAAATCCTCCCCTTTTTTTTATCGTTCGTTCTTTGTATGTTCTTTTCTATTTGATAAAACCAACAGCAAGGAGTTTATTTATAATTATTGAATTGAAAACAATTTTGCTGTAAATATTTTGTTCTTCGCATTTTGATTTTGGTAGTTAGAAAGTTTAATTTCCGTTGTAAAAGCAATTGGCCTTTTAACTTTTGGATTGTTCCAAATTGGTCACACCATGTAAACATAAAAAAGCTTTCCATCTAAATGGTTTCCGTAAAGGTTGTTTTTTTTTAAATTAAAATTAAATTTCTAATTAATTAGTTTTGTTGATCCAAGTATACCTATTCGCTTACAAATTATAGGCATTTGTTTCCTCTTAGATTCTATGGCATTTTTTTTTTTTTTGGTTGAAGGTTTAAAGCACGACAAAAAATTGGACTTTCCGTCGAAATAGGTGTACTGTTAAACTATAAGTAATGTGTTTATATTATGCAACGCAATTTATGATTATAATTGTGACAGTGAGAAGCAAAGGGATGTTAGTGGGTTTATTAAAGTTTCGAAGAAAAAAACGCAACTAGGCTTTCATTTTTTCTTTTTTTCTAAAACCTGCTGTATCTGCACTTACCAGGGCTATTAGTTCTATCTCTTGCCCTGAAACAGAGGAAAGGTACTGGGTATTTCGAAATTTTTAATTTGGCCCTTACATCCCTTACTTCTCGTTACCTTAATTGTGAACTGGTAAAAATGTTTTCAAACATTCACTACTTGACACCTGCGCAAATTCGCGGAGGATTTTATGCAAGAAAATGAGGCAATACCCTGGTACAAAAGTACCACTTTCTGAACGGGGTTGTTTCCATCAGTTAAAAGTACTACTTTTAGTCACTGAAGTTGATAGAATGAGCAAAAAAAAAAAAAGAAAAAAAGCATGGACCCAGAAGATACTTTTATTTTCCCAACAGTTATTTTTTAAAAATATTATAATAATAACCGATTTTCCAAACAAGGTATGGTCTTTATGACGTCACAAATGATGAATTTAGGCGCGTATTCCACTGGCGCGCTGAATGTCTACGCTTGCTGTCTTCCGCGTTTCCATGCTATGATAATTCAGAAGCGAATAAAATATTGCTCTCTACGCTTGCTATCAACCGTGTCGTTGCCAGTACACGAGAATAAAAAAGTGAATTAAATATTGCGCTCTGCCCTAATGGCAATAGTGAATGGCATTTCATCATTTGTGATGTCATGCGTACAAGCGTAAAAAATAAAATTGAGTCTTCGCACCGATTTGAAGAATTTTTTGAAAATAGTAAACTTTGTCAAATTATTTAAAAAATGGTCAAATCCTATGTTTAATTATGCTCTATCAAAAAAAAAAAAAACTTTTAAAATTTCAGAAACGACTCCATTAATGAACACACACCAAGGCTTAGACTACAAACAATCTCTTTGTCTCACTCTCATTCAATAAAGTGTTTCAGAAATATATTGAACGAACAGTTGTAAATATCAATCTTTTTTACGGGTCACGAACCATCATGGCCAACAAGTGACGTCACTGTCCACAAATACATCCACTTTTTACTCCCCGAAAAACCCAAAATAGTTCCTCGCCTTAATTCAGCATCATTTCTAATTAAAATACTTAGCGAGCTGATAAAAAATAATTACACCATGGAAGTTCAGAGGTGATAATTTTAGCAGTGCCTCGAAATCTGCGAACTCATCAGACTGCATCAACTCAACACCACTTTCTCATATTAATTAAAAACTTGTAACAATAGCTATAACGAAACCCAAAAGTAAGAAATGAATTTTTTCTAACCGGTTTTTTAGATACGCTTGCCCTATTGAATTAATATTCGAATGGTTCAAGGCCCTTGTGGGTAGGGGTGTAGCGAGGATTGTTGGGGAAAAAAAAAGGCCAGATAGCCACGCGACCAAATCGCCGTGTTTTTCCTTACATAAATCTTTGCTTCGCAAAGGAAATTATATTTTCCGCTTCGATTATCGTAAGGTTATTGGCCTTCCGGACTCTGCGAAGTTACGTAGTTTATTTTTTTATGCTTCTTGAAGTAGATTTATGCAAATTGTGCTGGATATAGGTGAAACAGACCCAGATTTAGTGCAAAGCATTTTGCAAAATAATATGTTTAGCTTAAGATTTTTCTGAACTTCCTGACACTTTTCTAAAGTAACTGTCATAAATATTAGTATCTATTAGATCAAATTTCCTTTTTTCATATTATATAATTTGCATTTAAGCAAAGAAATAAAAAATTAAATGAATAAATAAAAGAATAATAAAATCACAAATAAATAAATAAATAAGAAAAGACCCAACAAAATCAAGCTGTAATTCTTAACTGTCTGATGTTTTAAGAACATCTTGAAAATTCAACGTCTTAAAATCTGGGGAGGGGGGGGGGCAATGCATAAAAATCTTATTTTAATATAGGCGTGTTTTAAGTTAAACATTTGGCAATACAGAGCTTTAACAAACGGGGTGGGGAAGGGGGAATGGTCTTAAAACATTGATAAATATTGTAAAAATATCTTAGGGCATTTCCAGGGTTGCCAACTTCTAAAAATATTTCCCCCTAAACTCAACTCATATAAACTCCTAAATGCGATTGGATCAGTACGTATGACGTCAAAAATTCACGCGATTCTTTAACTGTGACGTCATGCATAGGATTAAAAGGTCACGTGACCATTGCTATTTTTCGTTGCTGAGTGAATAAAGGCATTTTTATCATTTTTATGTCATTTCTGATCAAAACCAATGGTTATAAAAGCTCAAAAAATCGAGTGAAAAAATAAATGAAATAATAAAAAAATAATATTTGCAAACGTAAAAGAAAACCATTTTTACCTGAAAAAACCCTAAAATTTAAATTCCTAAATTTACCTCTAAAAATTTTATCCTCCTAAAAAAATCCCATTCTAAAATTTCGCGGCAAAATTTAAGGGGAAAACCCTGGGTACTTCCTCAAAAGGCCGCCACTTTTTCCCACACGCGACAGCAAAAATACTTCGCTAATAGTAATAATAATTTTTAAAAGAAAATGAACATTAATTTTTTCTTTGCTCATAATTTTGCATTCGGGATCTTTCTCTAATTCACAACCCAGCTTCATGAGTTGGTGTTTGTTCGGTTCAAAGAGATGCCAAAATGACTCTTCTCTTCAGTTAGTGAAATAATTCCATGGTGGTCACCAAATGTGCCAGTGGAAAAAGGAGGATAAAAGATAGTTCGCTGTATATTGATCTAGGAATTAACTTTTGTCTGGTAGAGTTCTATAAAATATTCCCTGTTGAATGATTTTCAACGCATAAGGTAAACACACCACTGGTGGCCATTTCAAGATTTATATTTGAAAAAATAGGATTCCAGTTCTCTCAATGGATTCAAAAGTGTATCAAATGTGCAGGAGGTATTTACCTCCAGCACGTTTGAATCCTTTGGGAAACCTGGAATCCTATTTTTTCAAATATAAATCTTGAAGTGGCCACTACTGAAGCACTATTAAGCGCTGGCCACTATTGGTGTGTTTACCTTAATTACCGTAATTCTAGTTTGAACTTTGACGATATTAATTTTAATGTTTCAAAACAGAGGTCTTCAACCTTTTTTTTTTTACCCGCGGGTCACACATCATATTAAGATGAATCTCGCGGGCCAGAACAAATATAAAATTTAATCATATTGTTTTAATCTTTTCGAGATAGCATGCGAAAATGAATGAAAATTACAAACCAAAAATTGCTGTCATCATTACTTCATGCTTATTTTATTGATACGAACTTTGCGTTTGTTTCTTAGTCCAGTTCATAATTACTTGGTTTCATATTTGCACGAATCATTTATAACTCCGAGTGAAGACAACTGAAGACAACTCCACCTCTTCTCCCCCGAACGGTAACAAGACCTTCTATGTTTTGGTGGGAGATGTGGAGTGACTTTCCAACGCCATCCTACTAAGAAACCCGGAAAACAGCTGACCCGATTGAAATTTTGACAACACAAAATACAGTAACACCATCAAAATCAACATTTTGTGTACATAATTAAGGTTGATTGAAATTTGAAGAAAAATATATAAATGATTTTTTAAGTACAATTTTGAAGAGAAGATGGTGTTACTTCAATGGATAATTGATTACAAAATGATTAAAAGTTATTTAACATTTTAGAAACAACATATTTTTCAAAAACAATCTTGATTTGAGATAGGGATGATTAAAAATATACTGGTGTAGTAACAAAGTCTTGAGCAGTATAGAATGTCACAATTGGTAATAAGGTCATAATAAGTAAATTGTTGGTTTTAGTAAATTAGTGGAAAACATAACTCGTCTTTTTTTTTTTTGAATTTCATTAAAGTAAAAACCTCCGAGTGAAGATGATTAGTAGTTTTGGAAGGTTTCAAAATATATTTTTGGGTCCGTAACATTGAACATAACAACGGGCCACATGGATCAGCTTCGCGTTCCACGGATGATCCGCCGGCAATTGTTTAAGCACCAGTTTTTAAAAAATGAACAAATGTTACTTCTTCTTCGCTTTTAAGTTTAAAATTTCCTCTTTTCTACTGGTTACAGTATATTTGAAACACACAAGCACGCAAAAACTCAATTGAGAGAATTAAACAGTTGAAATTTCAAACATATATAGAAAAACTTCATGTTTACGTTTTTACGGACTATTTAGAAAAGTTGCAGAAAGGATTGTATTTTTTCATTTCAAGTTAGAACTTTCTACAGTCTCAGCCTTTAAACTATAGGATTGCTTTCACGTTAAAAACAGTTTACTACTTCTCATAAACTTTTCGCCCTTCTTCTATTAAAAATATTCTACAGAGCAAAACGACTTTTCACCGCAAAGTTAATAAACCACCATGCATTTTTTTATCGTTATTTTCACAACATAGTATGATCCTCAAGTACAAAAGAAAAGTTCTATGATCTCTACTTTAGTCCAGTAGCTTCATTTATATCTTTCTTTCACTATTTATTTGATTCGAAATTACTTACTTAGCTCTGATTTGAACAATTGTCTTTTTTTATGCCATTTTACTCTCTCATTTTATAAATCAAAATTTCAATTTTGATAAGTTACTTACTGAAATGTGCATTTTCTAGATTTTTAAATCTTTAAATTTTATGAAAGTTTAAAATTGCATTTTTCCCCACACATGTACTGTACGTTACTAAGTTGCAATAGCAGAAATCCTATTGAAATTGATGCGTGTCTTTCTCGATTCGGTGACCTTATCCTGACATGTATTTTGAACTCCTTGAAAAACATTCTTTAATAAGCAACAGCACTTAGATTTATTCTACGATAACACAAATTAAGTGGTCTGGAGACTTATCATTCGTTATATAATTGAGTAGTCCGATGAAAACTGCAGCAATTTTAATGGGGACCTGTAGGACTCAAAACCATCCACGATAAGCAAATTAGCTCAACTCCATCATTTGAAAAAAAAAAAAAAAAAAAAAAAACTCAGTTTTAGTTTGTCCTTGGTTAGAAAAGGCACTAATCAACGACTGAAACTAAAAATTTCGAAGTGGATGCCAAATCAAGCATACAAGCTCGATAAGGTTAAAGTAAACCTAAGAACTTTTCTATTCCGCAATCAACTAATAATTTTATTTTATTAAAAGCATAAAAAATGCCATGAAATAAAAATGAAAAATAATTTAAACATTTAGAAGTTTTAGTTTTCTGGTTCAAAATTTCTCTACTTTTTATATATTGAAAATTATTTCATATCCCATTTCTCGCAAGGTTCAAAGGAATCCTATGGGCAGCGTAGCTTTGAACCAGGTTAATAACTTATTATAAATGGCTTTCATTGTATTCATTTCTTAATTTCGTGCAAAAATAGGGTGCCTCAATAGATTTTATTCAGCTTCAAGTCAGTTTATGCAATGACTCTATTAAAATATGAGTACTACGATCAATAATAGAGGCATTGCAGATCAAAGTCACACCTGAATGACTCCAGTGACGTCGTTATGCTCATTCAAAGCTGTCCACACAATGATGTCACACTTTAAGGGGGGGGAAGGGGAGGGTTGTGAAATTGCGACAAGGGGATCGGAGAGGGTAACAAGAAGTGTGACATCACGGATTTTTTACAAGGGTATGTTTATGAAAAATAGCATGGCACGTGACAAAGAGGGATGGGGGGGGGGGGGGCTTAGGTGAAGTGTGACACTTTGTGGCAAAAAGGTGGGAGAAGGGTCAAATTAATTGAAAAAAAAAGTGTGGTATCATTTATATGGACAGTCCCTTAGTCAGTTTTATGTAATGAAAACTTGATGCAAATATTGCTTTCATGTTTTTTGGCACATAATTAAAGGTGTCGTTTACAAATGATATCGCACTTTGAGGTTTGTGAAATTGTGACAGTTAGTGACAAGGGGATGGAGGGGTGACAAGAAGCGCAGCGTTACACATTTTTAAAAATCAATATTCTTAAGAAAAACAGCGTGACATGTGACAAAGGGAGGAGAAGGGGTAAGGCGAAATTGACACTTTGTGACACATGGGGGAGGGGGATTAAAAATTTGAGAAAATGTGACATTTATAGGGACAGTCCCTAAGCTCAAATATTAGTAAAATACTCTCTGCTTGAAGTGAATTGTTTTCAGAGTCACTGTAATTACAATTTCTACCATAGTGGACGTTGTTTATCTTGGGAAGTTGATAGGTTTGCCTAGTCCGTCAAGATAAGCACTTCATTCTTGATTTGTTCTCGATTAACCGTGAAAAGACCATCCGGGAAATGGATTAGCGGTGATAATCCAGATAAGAATGCTTAGTCATGTCAATGTTTGGGTGGAGTAACTTTGTACAGCTGTTCCCAAAACAAGACTCTTGCTCTTTGGGAAAGTGAACTTTGAAATCCAAAAGCATTTGTACAGCTTGAAAAAGTATATGCAATCTCATATAAATATTTCTCCCATCATAAACTGAATAAAATGTAGGGGAATGTGGGGCAAAGTAAAATAGAAAAGATGATTTACCTTTTTCAAAACGAACAAAGTGGAAATTTGTTTCGAAAAAATAAAAACGAAGGAAAAAAAAAATCACTTTTGTTTTACATGGAGCGAAGTGAAAAATAAATATTTTTCTATTATTTAATTTTTTATTTTTTTATCCAAAATATTTTTCATCAAATGAATGAATAATGAAATAATAAAAGATTGTATAAACACATTAATTTATACATGAGAAAAAATAAGTAAGTAAAGAAAATAGTGAATGAATAAGAAAAATTCGCGAATAAATGAATAAATAAGTGAAATAATGAATGAAAGAATGCAAATAAGTCACCAAATAAATGAATTCGTATGTGACTTAATAAAGGAGTGAATAAGTAAACAAAATGAAGTATTTAACTCTACCCAGCGTGCATTTGACAAATTCTCTTAAACATTTAAAATGAAAACATGTCTAGTATTAACTAAACAAGTAGGGAATGTGGGGCATAGTTAAGATAACTTACATTTTGCAAAATGAACAAATTGGAAATTTGTTTTGAAAATCACAGTACATAAAGAAATAACTATGCTATTTGTGTCAAAACTTGCATTAAAATATTTTTTATTTTTAACATTAAATTTGAACCTTCAAAAAAAAAAAAAAAAAAAGGTGGGAATTTTTACTTTTTTTTGCATGGGGCAAAGTGAAAAAATAAAATGTTTTTCGAATGAAATATTTTTTATTTGATTGTTAAAAATATTTTTCATCAAATGAATGACTAAATAAATTATTAAATGAATAAAATAATAGATATTGAAACAATGAGCGGATAAATAAAAAAATAAACGTATGAGAAAATGTAAATGAGTGAATAAAACAGTGAAAGAATGAATTAAAGAGTCAATCAATAAACGGAGGAACGTAAATAAACTAATTTTAATGAATGAAATACGAATGTGATGAATGAATGAATGAGTAAGAAAAATGCCTTCTTTACTTTTCCCATTCACCTTGCCACGCATGCAATTGGCAAATTATATGAAGAATTTAAATCAAAACATGCCTACTATGAACTAAATAAGTACTTCACTGGATATCAGTAGATCTCAATTAACACTTAAAATGTTAATTACGAAAACTTTATCATTTTATAACAGCAATTTTATTTTTGATAAGCTAGAAAATATTACAATAGATGAATAAAAAAATTTGAAAATGTCTTGTATTATTTTTTTCTTAATCTTTAGGGTAATTTATTTTTGGCTGTCTTAAATCAACTAGGAGGGTATAGAGGAATCAACTAAGGTAAGACTAGTTATGAGCATGCTTAAAGTTTTTTTTTTTTTTAATTTTTAATTTGGCACTTTTTTAGCTGGGAAATGTTCATTAATTTTAACTATGATTTATACAATGTTTTAAAAATAAATTGGAATGCACTGGTTTGACCAGTTGGCCACACTTCGCTTCGTTATGGTCAGATTAAAAACAAGTAATAGTCATGCTAGTAAAATACAATTATTTCCAGAACATACACAAAAAAAGGATTTAACAATATTAAAACAATTATTTTTCTTAAAATATAAGTAAATTTAAAGTATGTTTTCACTTAGCAATTAAAGCCATATTAAAATTTAAAACTGGCTTACTTACAAGTCGCTTTTGAAAGATTCTTCTGAACAAGAAGAAGAAGAGATAAGTATCTAAAGAGAATTATTTTACTTCTTCCTTTTCTTTGTATATCTTTTGCCGAATTTAGCTTCTATTTCATCATCAAATAAAGTTAATAATTTTGAGTAAGATCGATCAAATAATTAACTATCGTCATATGTGCCCACAACTAAAACACTTATTTTTAACTGACTAGTTATGGGCATATTAGCTTTAAAGGATCTTAATTAACGTCGTCAAACTATCGTCTGTAGACCCCTGGTGTAGATTGCCAGATATACTTTTTTCTTCATGCCATGAATATTTTGCTCACGGCGAGAATTCTGGACGAGTTAATGTCTGAAGACTGATATCAGACGCGGGGACTAAGTAAACTTAACAAGTGAATTTATTGCAACTCTCAGCTAATTTAAAACGTTTTTTAAGAGAGAAATTCATTCATTTTCTGTGTGGTTCGAAACAGTTTCGTTACTTACTACTCTTGAGAAGAAGAAAAAAAATCATGAAAAACATGCCATTTCTTTTGCAAAGTAATGGCATAAAAATTCCCTTAAAAAGCTGAGAAATTTATTCTAGCGCTGGCATCACGTACGTCTCCAAAGAACCCGCTATTTGAATGGGGACAGATAAATTTCTGACAATGATGTAGAGTTGTCATTTCGTTATCAACTGGGGAAGAAACGCTGCTGCTGAATATTAAACATTCCTGGACAAAAAACGAGCAAAAATCGATTTGTTTGAAAGCGGGCTTCTTTTTGCCAACAATGGTGAAAAATGCACTTGAATGTAACCAGAGAGCCCACCTTGTAAGTACCATTAATAATTCCATTTCAATTAGGAAGGTTTAAGGTATAACCATTGTTTTCAAGTCGTCATCTATTTGTCATTTCGCTGTATGATTGCATGGGCGGTGGTTTAGTTTTCGATTTGTCATTTTAAAGCGCGTTTTGGTTTTTGAAAATGGTTTCTCCTGATTAAAAGTTGATTGTTCTGAAACGATTGACTGCATGAAAGTAATTTAAATTCCGTTTTGAAGAAAATCTATTTTATATCTTAAGCTGTTCGAAATTTTTACACGATTTAAAAAAATTACAAAAATATACAGACACAGATATGCACTTGTGATTTTTAATAGTAAATGAAGAGCGTTCTCCTTTAAAGCTTCTCGAAGCAAGCTTTTATTTATTTATTTTTTTGCTCAGCACGCGGGGCTCAGCACGGGGGTGAGAAAAGCATTTTTTCCCCTTTTGAGTTTAGAAGAAATTAGACTTGATCCCCCCCCCCCCCCACACACGAAACTTCATATACGGCGTGGCATAACATGTGATTAAGTAATACAGTTTTGACAGTTTCCTTGACATAGAGAAACTTATCTCCCTAGTCTCCTGAAGGAGAGGATTTACAGTCCAATGTTATTTTCTTTCTTTGCTATGAAATTTGGAAGAGCATACGATTTCAGAGGAAAAGTGTACAATGCGTTTGATTGTGACAAAAGTGCTACTATGAAGTGGTTATCAATAGTTGGGGCAAACGTAAGCTGGCGCCTTCGTAACACTGTAATTAGTATCAACGTAGCTTTCACAGTGCTTCCAGGTTAGGTTTGCCCCAATTATAGATCTCCCACTGTCTCGCTTTTAATTATTTTCTCGTTCTCGATTTTCAAGAAAAAGCATAGAGAATATGCTCAAAAAGTCTGTTTACATCGAAAAAAAAAAAGAAAATAATAATAATTTGAATTTTGGCTTCTTGAATTCAAATTATGTTTTTCGCAACCACGAGTGTGTATGTAGGCGTGTGTGTTTGTGTGTGTGGGGGGGGGGTATGTGTGCTTGTGTGTAGGGGTATGTGTGTGTGTGTGTAGGTATGTGTGTTTGTGTCTGTGTGCAGGCATGAGTGTTGATAGTTGTGTATGAGTATTTGTGTGCGTGGGGGCGGGGTATGTGTATGCGTGTGTAGGCATATGAGTTTGTGTCTGTGTGCAGGCATGAATGTGTGGGTAGTTGTGTGCATGTATGTGTTTTGTATGTGTGTGTGTATGTGTTTTGTATGTGTGTGTATGTGTTTTGTATGGGCGTGTGTGTGTGTGTAGTTGTGTATGTATGCGCGCGTGCGTGTGTAGTTGTGTATGTATGCGCGCGTGTGTGTGTAGTTGTGTATGTATGCGCGTGTGTGTAGGATATAGATGCAACCTGGAGGCGGTTTTCGCTATAGGAGCAGCATCGTGAAGAGCCGGTCGACGGTGATGCTGTAGAGTTTGCTGGCGGGAAAATAAAATGATAGCACATCAAAACAGTCAAATGAAAGCAATAAGCAATCGTGATTGCTCAAAAAAAAAAAAAAAAAAAAAAAAAAAAAGCCGGCTCACTGCACATATTATCAAACCGTGGTCTGAATATTCCCCATGGCAGAAGAAAATATAGGATCATTTGGGGCATAAACTTCGACCCATCCTGCCTTGGTACTAAGTGAGTTAGTTCAACACTGCCTTACATGTTGTATTGGTGAATTGCACGGTACAATGAAGCTACAAAAATGCATTGTTAGTAGTTTCAAGATTGTATCATTAATGTACTTAAAATGTTACTGCTCAGAAACTTTAATATATTTCTTTGAAACACTTTAAAGGGAAGAATAAATAAATAATTGAATCATTGGTTGTCTTTCAAACTCGCGGGAAACCCGACAGTGATCTCCTCATAAATGCACGTATCAGCTAACGCGAAGAGCAATAGTAGCATCTTTACTATTTCCAAAAACTCAAAACTAATTAGTATTCAAAGTTTGAAGGAATTGAACAATCTTTTCAAACTATTTTTCCGAAATCAAAGCAAGCTTTTGACTAACAGTGTTGGATGCAAACAAGTAAATCTATATTTATTCGGGGTTATGTAAAATTTTGGAAGGCCATGCAAAAAATAAAAGCCCATTGAATCAAGATATTTTACATCCTCTTTCTATAAAATGTCTTTTTTTTTTCTTTTTAAATAAAATTTTCATCAATTGATCAATTTTAGTGGCCAGATAGCAGAATTTTGTGTTAAGAATTTTTTTTGCAAAGAGGTTTTTTTTTTTTTTTTCCACGACAGATTGCATAGTTATATAAGCCTTATCAACACAGAACACACACACACACACAATAAATAAAAAAACGGCTGCTTCAAATTATTTAAACCTATGAATTCTTACTCTGAGACGTGATGAGACTCAAAATGCTGATTTAAATTAAACGAGACGTTTTTTTTTTTCGAAAAGTTTCAAAAATTTATCTTTACATTCAGAAAGTGTTTCTAGTGAGCAATTAAATTTATAAGCACATTTTAATGAAAACATATTAATGGCTTTGAAAAAGGACGGTAAGCTTTAGCAAGTATATACTTTTTTTATTTAGACGAATTTAAGTACCATGATTATGCAGCTTTTTGAGATTAGGATTAGAAAAAAATGTTAAGTTACTGGTGAGAATATGATCAAAGTAATTATTACAAAATATGGAATTTTTAAGCTTGTCACACTTATAATCATAATCAGAGCTGTCAACTACTACGAAAAAGTCATAGTTTCTACGAACTACAGCCTTGAACTACGACGCTACGAAAACGTGTCCAAAACAAAAGATTTTTCATTCTTTTTTTTTTTTGTAATCCTAAGAAAAATTTAAATCGTTATAGATAATATCCACATTATTAATCAGTTAGATAATACTGCTTTTGTGCTTAATAATGTTCCAAATTTTTGTTTAAAAATAAACAATATTACTGTTCTTCGCTGGAGCTTTTCGCTTTTTAAGCCTAATTTTCTGCTTATGTATGGTTTTCTTCCTCTTTTAAAAATAATTTGGCTAAAATTACTAAAACTGCTAATAGTTAAAAATTTAATTAAGAAAAGGATTAATCATAAAATATTTCAGAGCAACATTTATTATTTTTCTCCAGTTTTCTGGTGTCAAATCTGTTAAAAAATACTGTTTCAATGTATTTCAAAAACGGCAAGTATGCTAGTGCATTTAAAAATTATATAATGTATAATTGCGATAACTGTATCCTATTGCAAATAGGCAAAATTTGATGAAAGCTAATAATATGTATACATTTGTATGAGACAAAGACAGAGAGAGAGAAAGAGATAATAAAAATAGATAATGCAATGTAGTGAAATTTGGCCTGGTTGCGAGAAAACTCGAGAATCAAAATAGTTCATCACTTAAAAAACGTGTTGTTCAGTCCTTGGTTGGTCTACCCTAACAGCATAAAGTTATCCTAAATCGGCCAGAACACCCTCCGCGATTGATCTTCTGACTGTCCATGCATTGGTGGATTCAGTGAATTGAAGGATTGTGATTGCAGGTTTTTAATATAAAAAGCAAACAATGCTTTTTGAAGCTGCTACAGAAACTGTACTTTCTGTTTGAAACTCTTATTCGTACTACAAAATAAACGGCTGAACCCACAAAATCATATTTATGCTTATTTCACTG
This sequence comes from Uloborus diversus, assembly GCF_026930045.1. Lineage (NCBI taxonomy): Eukaryota > Metazoa > Arthropoda > Arachnida > Araneae > Uloboridae > Uloborus > Uloborus diversus. The sequence goes on from NC_072737.1 coordinate 54,998,452, forward strand.
CAGCAGCATTTAAGTGCCATTTATATCTTTTGTTAAAGAGAGCTGGTAGTTTCGTTTACCTACGATTTTAACTTTAAGCATTCCTTTTATCTCAAACAAACAATTCCTCGGAAGAAACGCACCCCAGAAATACAGCCACCAGTCAAAAATACAAAACATGTTTCAGAACGGGAAATTTCTAAAAATTTCTGTTCTTACAACAGTCAAATACTTAAATATGTATAGCTGCTCACGAAAATAATGGAGTTAATAAGCAACATCTGAGCGAACCGTCTGGAAAGTGAAAGTCGTGGTTACCGTCTGCCACACCTCCTTTCGTTTTTAAGTGACATGCCATTAAGGTAAATTGACCGCAGTTCTAAACAGCATCTGGTAAACATTTTTCATTTTTTTTTTCTTTTTTGCCCCACGCCAGGTTTGAAAGGCCACAGGGGTTGTTTTCCGTTACCAGGGAATTTTATTTTTTTCCTTTTCTTCCCTTTTTAAAAAGTGACTTATCATGTTTGCTCGAGCGCTTTGACTTACGAAGTTTGAAAATAAGAATGAAGGATTTCATGAGTGGGATGAATTTTATGGTGGCATAAAACCGTGTTACTTAACAATCTTTTATTGATATGGGCATTTTGAGTAACTTTGAGCATGTGGGTTAAGTTTGTATCATTTTATGATTTCTAGTACATTTGTGTGACTTGAGAAGAATTTGCTGGAGACCCAAAGTTGCGCTCTGTTGGCAAGGTTACAACTTCTGCTTCCTAATTATCATTTCACAAAATAAATTGGCAACACTTTAAAGCTACTGTTTGGAAGCTACTCTTGAGTGCTGATTTGAATTCTGTCGATAGATATGGTGATGATAATATTGCAGATTGTAGCGATATAAAAAAGGAATAGAAATTTTGTGAATGATATTGTGAAATCAACTAGGGAGTATAACAATATTTAGAAATTTTAGTTTTCTTTTGCTACTTTTATTGAGTTCGTTAATTTTCATATGGTTCAAATGACCCAAAGTAGCAGCATGAGTTTGAACCAGGGTACTATTTCATTGTAAATGATTTTTATGATTGGTATTTCTTAGTTTTGATTGTACATCACTTTATGCGTTTTCCTTCGGTTATATGTCAAAATGGAGATGCATTGCACTGTTAAAGCAGGATTAGGGCAGTGAAAAGTTTCGAACTGTGAATCGAAGTTATTCTGAATGGCTGTATTTCTTAACTTATTGTTGTTCGCAGCAAACATTTTGGACAATATCAAAGATTGCAGTTCGAGACCGCTTCGCGAAGTGGTTAAATTTTTCCCATATAGTAGAGGGGCTATGGTAGAAAAAAAGAGCCGGAAACTGCATTTTGTGATAAAATCATGAAACTTGGCATGCATGTAGACAATGTACTAACAAACATTTTTAGAAGAGGAGGCAATTCAAAATCCCCCCAAAACCCCCCTGGCAGCCATTTATGGTCAAAAATCCAAAACTACTTTTCTTTTTTATTTTTTGAAAAGTACCCACTGTATCTTCTTTTGGGAGTTCTATTATGCTTACTAAAGCGTAAAAAGTCATCAAAATATCTCTAAACCTCCGAATTTTAAAATTAATTTTAAAAACTTGATTTTTTTTAAACAAAACTTTAACTAATCATAGTCTTTAACATTTCTTGAGGGGTCGTTTGAGAAATGTTTTTTCATGCATTTTAAAGCACTGTGTTAAGGAAAATCAATTCATTTACAGTAGAACCCAATAATCCGAACCCCAGAAATCCGAAACATCAGAAAATCCGAACCTATGTTTTAAAGTTTACTATTAAAAATTGATTACAAAACTCAGAACAAAACTAGAAATTAAAAACCATAAACAAAGCTAGTAATTTTTCAAAACTTCAAACAAACATTTGAATTGTTGTTTAAGAATAAATACAGCACTTTGATTAGTTAAAACGAAATCAATTTTCATTATCGGTGAAAAAAAAAAAAAAACCTTCTAACGCTTGGAAATGAAGTACGCAATTTTTTGGAAGTTTCACTCACATTCTGCAGTTTTATCAGTCATATGTGCACTTGAAATAAGGGGGAGGGGGCACGGACGTTGTTTTTACAGAACTCCAATCTTTATTATTACTAAACGCTTTAAAACAAGTTTCAAGTTTTTTCTCATTAGACGATTTGCGGCGTTTGTTTTAAACGATGTAAGAGGAAGAAATATTTAATTACTACAATAAGAAGTTTAGTGCTATGTTAATAAAGCTAGCAATATTTTTTACTATTAATAAAATTGTTATTTATTGAAATATAATTCACTGTTACAAAAACTACAACTAAATTGCAATACAAATCTGATTAAGTGATGCATACAAGGATTATATAGAAGGCAATTTAAAACGTTTGAATTTACAAGTAATTTACACAAGTACGTAACATTTTCCATTGCAGTATCAACACATAGGTGTTTAGATAAGTCCATTTTTGAAGCACCCACAAGTTATTTGAGAGCAGTTTTTTTTTTACACTTGCATAACGTAATTTCGCTTTGAGCAAGAACTTGAAACTTCGGGCAAACTCAAACAAATAAGTACGTGCTTTTCATCAGTAACTGTAAAACCCCAGAAGGCTAAATTTTTAGACATACTGCCCCAGGGTTGGACCATCTCCCGAAACAGGTTGAGGGGGAATGAAATTGGTGACGTAGCTCTGGAAGCACTCGCGGAGCACTTTAAGACGATTTCAATAGGAAATGGCATTGCTTCGCTCCTATTTTTGGACATAAAAGCATAATTTGGAAAAAAATTAAAAAAAAAATAAGTCTTCGTGTCTTAATTTACCTTTTTTGATACTAGTGTCTCACCCATATTTTACGAGAATTATTTTGAGTTCGAATAAAATGGAAAAACAAAACTTGATCATGAGTGATTTCAAACGATAATTATTATGAAACTAAACCAAGTTTGACTACAACTTAAAATAATTTTATTAGAAGAAAATGGTAATCTATTTGAGTCATTAAATTCGTAAACTACTACAAAAAATCTTTTCCTGATTTGAAAGAGAAATTACTGTTATTCATTTACTTTAAAGTTTATCTTCAAAAAATTGTAGAAGAGAGAAAGAATCATGATTAATATTAATAATATAATAAATTAATATTAATTCTAAGAAGTAAAAAACGAATTTTTCAATGAATAATGATTGAATTTAATAATATATAGCAACTATATTAATTCAAAATAGTTATATATTTACATTTATAAAATATATACAAAAACATAGAGGGAAAAATACAAATACTCAGAAACTGATTACCACATGGTAATACTTCATTTATACGTCTTTTATGAAAAAAATTAAATATCTCATGAAGCATTTTTAAAGCAATTACTGTTATTACAAGCAGATATTTCCCAAGTACTGTTACTCGTGTATAATGGAAAGATTTTGTAACTACTATGTTGATTCAAAATGCAAATAGCTGTGTACATAAATGACTACAATAAATACATATATAAAAATATTATTTTTGCAGAATATTAAAATAACTATAGAGGAATAAGTACGGAATATCAGAAGCTGGTTGATACATAACGTTTCTTTAATAACCCCCCCCCCCCAAAAAAAAAAAAAAAATATCCGATGAAATATTTTTAAGACCAAACCTTTACTTTAAACTGATATTTCCAAGAACTATTGGCTGTGACTTTTCAAATGGATACCACTGATGAACATTCAAAGTATGATCAACTATGTAATTACTGATGTTTATGATTCAAATAAATGAAATAAGCTGCAATAAATACATATACTGAAATAATTGCATTTGTAGAATATATGCGTAACTCTAGATGGAAAAATATGCGTTATACGAAACTGAACATCAAAGATATGCACCGCCAACCCTTTCATGTTTTCGACTTGATGCTCAATTGAAGAAATTTCGAACTTATGTTAAGCAATTTTTGTTAAATATTTTGCTTCTTGTGTACAGGTAAGTATGTTTCATAAGAAGATTTTAAACTCGAAAAAAAAAAATAAAGAATAACCACTCAGGTACGCAACTATAAAACGGAAATAATAATGAAGCGATACGAATTAATACAAATTGAAATTAAAAGATGCACAAGTCATCAAATATATGCATATCTTTTATTAATCTCCAATTAATTTACATTCTTAAATAATTTCATTCAATAAACATCACTGATTATGAAATAACAAAAAAATGCATAACATTTTGAATTCATAGGTAATTTTTAAAAAACCACTCTGAAATCCATAACTATTCATGGGCGAACAGGATTCCCCAAGATAGAACCAACCTTGACTCCCAAAGGTTTCAAAAAAAAAAAAAACCCTCGAAAGCCCACAGGTTTAAGGGGGGGGGGACACCCCTAAAGCGCACAGGTTTTAGTCCGTAAAAAATTAAGTAAAATAAAATAAATAAACCGAAGGTACACAGGTTCAAGGGATGAAAGAAAAACTGAGCTTAGGTTTGAGGAAGCAAGAAAAAAAAAAGAAAAAGAAGAGGCTCAGGATTGAAGGGGTGCAAAAAAAAAAAAAAAAAAAAAAGAATGAATGAATGAAAAAAAAACGAAGTCACACACAAATTTGAGGGTGCAAAAAAGAAAATAATAATAACGAAGGTGCATTGAGGGCGCATCGGCCGGCGGGCCCGTCCACCCCTATCACTGTCAGACCCCTTTTTTTCCAATTATACCAAAACCTATGTTGCAGCTGCTCTTAATTTTAGTCATTAGTTATTTTATTTTTGCTTCTGTGTTTTAAATTCATTATAAACTACACCCCCCCTCTCACCGAACGAAAAAGGGAAAACAATATAGGAAGGAATACTAAGAATTAAAGAATTTATCTCTAAGCACTGGGATAGTTTTTGAAAAATAATTTAAATGAAGTATGAAAAATTGCCCTCCCATTGCCCTCCCACCTTCTAATGTTGGATTCTTGAGGAAAAGGTTGCTAAACCCAATCAGCGAGAGCCGACAGATGAAGTAAACAAAGGGGGCCTGTTTCTTGGAAATGTCATGCCCAGGGCACGGGCAAAGGGAGCTCGTGCGATAAACAGTGAGAGCAGAAAAATTAAAATTGAAGATGCAAACCAGTATTGAGCTATGGAAATACGCAAGTCAGTGCTTCCAGGATGACGTCAGAGACGGCCGTTTCACCCCTCCTTTAGCCATGAAGCGGGGAAACTGAAAGATCAAAGAGAGTCATCAGACAAAGAGAGAAAGATCAAACTCATCCTTAGAGCTTCAGCTAACAGGTAGTAAGTTATTCATTGATCATTGTTCGCTGGTGGAAAAAGTTTCCAGCTTCATTTACGGACGGCAAGTTGCATGCAGATGAATAGTAGCAAAGATTAAGGAATCGCTAAGATATTTGAAAATTTTAATTAGGTGTGCATTTTTTTTTAGGTTAGGATATATATATATGAAAATACACCAATAACATCAGGATAGTCTTTTCATCATTTCCACTTCGTCACTTTTTTTCCGACCTGCAAGAAAAGAGGTAACCATTAGAGTTCCGCTGAGAATGAGTGGAATTCTCTTAGAACAACTGATTTTTGCTGACCGAATTTCTACGCTAAGTCTTGGACTAGTATAAGTCGAAAGTGTTTTCCAGCTCCAAAATCTTCTTTATCCCCTTTCTGTACAGCTTATGGAAGCATTGTTGTCAACAGTTCCAACGAATATGCTCATGTGTCCTCTTATTGCAGCATGCAAAACTTGAACGAAGGTCCAGAAATTAGCTTCCTCGTGATTTTATGGCACTAGAGATGTCTTATTCGATGAAAATCACCGTCACATCATTAAGAGCAAACACATGATCATATAGCTAGTGCAATCATGGAAAACAATTCTGTCTTATCTGCGTTTCGTAGATGAACCAGTTCTTAGAAAGCAAATCATTTTCTCTAAAATGATATCTTTCTCTTATTCCTCTTATATGTCTTGTTGTATCCTGAAAGGAATGCAGATACTCCACCGAAAAATTTTCTGTCCTAGTTCGTTTTATGTGAACGATGAAAGAACCATCATAGACAATGGCGTCACAATGTATCTCCATCGCACTTATTTTAAAATTAGCATTCATCATTATATCTTCATCATCCCATCTTAGCTCGTTTTCTTCTTCTCTCGAGTTGTCTTCATCAGTAGGAATACTATAATTTAACTCATTCAGCAGGAATGTTATTGACCAGACTTATTTCCCGTTCAAAGAGCTCCATTTATTGAAATCGATGGAGGGTGAGATTGATTTTCATAGAGAAGAAATTCAACTAGGTTGAAATTTACGGTATTGCAAATAATGAAAAGCTTTGAAAACGAATCTGTATCGGATTTTAATCTTTTCAGTAAAAGAGCAGACTTACTGATTTTTCTGGAAAAATGAAATGCTAAAAAGTTATTGTTTTGCTACCCGTGAACATAAAGTGACTTTTGAGTCACAACTCTTTTCTCTATAAATTTGTTACACTGTTTTTTTCCCCCTCAACTTGCCCAATCTTCATCAGTCACAATTAGTGATGTTCCCATCAATTTTTCTGATCTATTACGCATAATATGTGTATGCGATCATATGCATAATGTGTCATAATATGAAAATTTTTGAAGTTTGCGGGTATATGCTATATGACTAAAAAATGTTTGAGAGTATACGGCGTATATGGAGCCCGATGATGGTTCGAGACCTATGGGAACACCAATCCTCATAATACAGTAAAACCTCCATTAAGGGACACCTCCGAATAAGGGACACCTCTATTTAAGGGACATTTTTTCTGGTCCCAGTCCCTTTGAGTAGGGACTTAAATGCATTAACCTCTAATTAAGGGACACTCTGTTTAAGGGACAGTCACAAAAAAATTTGCAGGAAATAATGTATAAGCACATAAGAATTAGTGAATTTACTGGAATTCAAGTTTTACTTTTCCTCTAAAATTTAATTGTGGTAAGTTTGACATAAACATATGTGAAGGAAACAAGTAATGTATTGTATAAAAAAAACTTGCTGAAACTAAAATGCATAATTTCCCCTCTCAACAATTTATTCAAGTAGGTTCGGGGGCGACGAAGAGTGCACAGCAACTAATTAGCTTTGTTTTTAAAACTTAAAAAATTTGAACATTAATTGTAATTGACATAGGATTACATTGTAAAATACATAACATAAAGCAAATACATGTAATGAATTTCTTCAAAATTATTTCTGTATGCTACAAATCTTTGCCATTACAAAATTTTTGATTATTTTTTTTATTAATAAAATAATATAAACTTAGAAATTTGTATAATTAGGAATTTTATTTAACATTAATGAGACATTTTCAGTATTTATTCTCAAGTGTTGATAGTTAATGCTTATTGTGATATTATACTACCTAGTACACAGCATGCACCAATTCATCCACCTCCGAACAAGGGACACCTCTATTTAAGGGACAAAATGTCTGGTCCCCTTAGTGTCCCTTATTGAGAGGTTCTACTGTATATGTTTTACATAGTTCGATGCTAGACAAAATATATTGCGACGGGCCACCAAACCTGTAAGTTAGCCACTAAACGCTACCGATGTAGCACGAAACCCATGGGCTTAATAGCATTCGTCTCATGTATAAATATTTTAATTAAAATTTATCACTTAGAAAAAGTTATTCCTTCGAAATTTCACAACGGAAAATAAAAAAATAACCGTAAGGAAATTTTGCTTCGTATTAACTAACAAAGTCTTTCTGAGAAGCCCTTTCACCAATTCATCTTCTCCATCCGCTAAAGTTCAGCTCTCCTCCAAACATTCTACAAATCATCCAACTACATTTGTGTATCCAGGTGTGAGGCTTCAAAAGAAGACTTCCCCACTGTCTGTGCCTGGTCAGTGTGAAAACCCGGTAACTGAAAATAAATGGGCACGTCATCCCGAGCTCAACCCCTTACTTCAAGAGCTCTGCACGGTTTGAGGTTCAAAAGAAGCCGACGGTACTTCCCTCCGCCCCCCCTGGAAGATTGACCTACAAAGTCTTCACCTGAAGCAGAGGGGATTTGAAGAGGGGAATCCTTGGTAATAATCGCACCTCGTGATTTGCCGTTGTTGTGAAAGGTGTATTAATTTCTTTATTTTTTTATTTTTTAAGGAGAAATGAATTGCTGTCAAACGAAGGATAAAGGGTAACTGTTAAACTGTTTTTGTTTTCGTCCTCTGTCAGTTTCTAGTGATGCTTCAGGCGGCTAGAAAAACAAAAAAGAATTCATAAGAGGCAACTTTTTAATATTGGTCGGATGTTTTTGCACAGTTACACATTTTATTGTGTGCCGAGCTCAGCCAAAGATGGATAGTAGGCAAGTACCTAGAGGAAAGAAGGAAGGGGGGGGGGATTGCCTCTGGAAAATACTTTTTCTACCATATATTTTAATTTTTTAGTTACACTGAAAATTTTCCAGCCCTCAATTTCAACCTTTCATTTTATTTATAACATTTCCGGGAAAATTATTCCGATCAGGCACAGATGCAGGGGGAAGGGGATCTTGAGGGTCATGAAAACTCTCACCCCTTAAGTGACCAAATATAGCTCAAATAAGCGTTTTTGGGGCTTATAATTTGGAAAAAGTGCCCCAGACCCGCTTTTTTAGCCCGAAAATTGCACTCTCCAAAACTGGAAGCTGGATCTACCCTTGATTCTGATATATATATATACAATAGAAAGTACTTTCAGTGCGCAGAAAACTCTCTAGATAACACGTATATTGGAAATAAACTAATTAGTAAACTAATATTTGCTGATAAAACCTTTCAAATTTGTTTATTGTTTTTCTTTTTCGGACCTATGGGAGGGCATGAGTTTGAGGTCATATTGGAGTGAGCTTGTATAATAAAAACTCAAAATACGATAAATAAGAAAAATGATTTTTCTGGTTTTGGGCCTAAATCCACCCGTGGGTTTCCACTTTTTATCCTAGAGATATTATGAACATTCAGATTTTTTCAACTTCAAGACTGTTTAGAGCATTATAAAACTGTAAAGGGTTTACTAAGGATTTACTATTACACTGCAAAGGGAAGTAGGGAAGATCACTTACTCTTGGCGATTTTCTCGATTTCGTGAAACTCGTTTTGAGAAGTGAAACAATTCTCAAGTTACTGTAATTCACTTTCTCTTGACGATTTTCTCGATTTCATGAAAGTCATTTTGAAAAGTGAAAGGACTTTCCTTGCTGAGATTTTCAAGGTCTTGAAAATCTTTATGAGAAGTAAAACGATTTTAAAATTATATTAAATTACAAAGTCTTGATTATTTTCATGAATTCGTGAAGTTCATTCTGAAAAGTAAAATAATCTTTAACTTACAGTAATTCTCTTAATCTTGACGATTTTCTCGATTTCACATTATTGGAGTAGAAGACACACGAATCTTCAGATCGTTTGAATTCTCGAATAGCAGAATAATCGTTGGATCTCATTGGTGGCTATTTTGTTCTAAAGAATTTTGTACCGATTGCCGCAACGAAACAACAAAAAATGTACATGGGATGTACAGTAAATTTTACAACGATCAAGTCATGGCAAATTTATTGTATTTACACGTTGAATATTCTACTTCACTTGGTCAAAATTTGAGCGTGTAGTCATTGTCAGTTGGGGTAATGAGAAACGGAAGTCCAATGTTTCAACTTTAGATCTTTCCCTCTCTTTTAAATAAATCGAGGCATAAAAGTTTGTGCATTGCGTCCAAGCCTAGACTCAGAGTTGCAAATGAAATTTTTTTGACTGTGTTTGTTAGCGATATAAATCATGCTTACTTTTACTTCAGAGACTAAATGATAAATGGAAACACCCCGTTTATTTTCCCATGAGGTTGATGCAGGTGGATAATCGCACTATACACAATCAGTTCAGAAACTCATGGAGATGTACAGGAACAATACTCGATCCGTACCTCGTTAGGTCGCATGCGACTCTTTGAATACTCGAAATGTTCACTGAAATTGTTTAAAAAGAAAAATCAAGTAAAATTAAATTATGAGATGAATTTATGTAAAAAAGTGTTTTTGCTTCAAAATTTTATCTTCCAAAAAGATAGGAACGATGTAAAAGTTTGTTGTTCTCATTTGTCCCCAAAGTACAATATTTATGGGGTAAATGGAAACACCTAAATTGCATATTAAAATATCTAGGAGGATGAAATTCATAAATGAATGTTTTTTAGTAACCTTCCACATGACAAACAAAACAAGTCGAGAGCCAAATGTTTCGACAGCGGTCAAGTTCGGGGCGCCACGAACTTGTACTGTTTGGAAGGCGGAACTTCTCAATCCGACAAATAGAACTTCAAATTTTTCCGAATGATGATAATTTTACTGAATCATCAGACAAAATTTGCTAAATACAACTTCAGATTTTGCCGAATCACCAGACAAAATTTGTCGAATAACGGCCTTTTTGGAAGGCCACAATGACCTCCCGTGACCTCCCATCGGGGCACTCCCGTTAAAAGCAGTAACTTCACATTTGTAGATTTACCTGTGGAGGAAAATGTAAGGCCGAACTACTTTTTTTTTCAGTGTCATTTATTACCAATGATGACGTATACGCTTTTGTTTGTAAACACGCGAAACTTTCAGAATCTCTTTTATGTATCTGAGTTTCTCTTTAAAACTTTTTCCAGCTCTTTCCATATCACTTCACTCACCGAGATTTTAGTTTCAAAAATGACCCCCAAGTGTAGTAATAGTTTATTTCCATTTATCCCATGTTTTCTCTTACTCCAACTGATCCTACTTAAATACACCTTGACACTCTTATGTCAATTATGAATACTTTAAAGTTGGGATGCATTTTCAATGTTAATTGGGCTATTATTATGCTAAAATCTTTGCTAAAAGGCATACATTTCGTTAAAAACTAAATTACATGACCGAATGAAATTTTCATTATTTAAAAGCCAGATTTTAATTAAAACAGAAGACTACACCAGTACATTTGATCTTAGTGAACTGAAGTTTTCATGAACAATTCCGTAAAACATGTATTCCATAGACAGTGCCGATGCACAGTGCGGTGCTCTTATGGTCGAAGTGCACAAAAGTCGTTCTTGACAGGATTTTGTAATATATATTATTATAGCATAGTTAAAGTGAGTTACCTCTATTTTTCTCTTTATAAGTTCTTAACGAAGAGTAAGTATGCATTCTTTCAAATTTTTTTCAGCATTTTTATTTAAAAAAAAATGTGATTGGAATAAAATGTTAGGTTTTTGGAGAATCACCCAAAACTATTCAAAGCAGTTTAAAGCAGGAAATATTTGTATATTTATGATGTATGATCGTTATTAAATCAAAATATGTCAGAAACTCAGAATGTTTTGGATCAAAATTGAAATAAATATTTCAAGGTTTTTTTAAAACGTTATTTAAAGATATTAACAAAAAAGTGTTATTCAAAGATTTTTGTGAAAAAATGGATTTTACTCAGCTTTTTCGATGCTTTCCATACTAAATAGAATATAAAAAAATTATAAAAATTGCCGATGCGTCCTCAACACGAAAGAAGAGCCTACTAAATTAAATTTGTTTCACGCATAGAGAAATGCAATCTACCACTTGTTCAAACATGATTTCCATCCTTTGTTTTTACTTCCTTTTACAAAAAAGGAAGTATTGCATTCGCGAAAAAATTTTCAGTCAAAAATCGGCCTTAATTTCTATGTTGCTCACCCCTGAATGAATGTTGAGTTTTTTTTTCGACTCGACCACACGTGGATCGTTATAGGAACGATACGCGCCTAGGAACGTACAGACACCCGAAATATCCATTTTGACGATCCCCGAGTTAATTACAACGAGTTTTCTCATGACGTCTGTATGTACGTATGTATGTGCGTATGTGTGTATGTATCTCGCATAACTCAAAAACGGTATTTCCTGGAAAGTTTAAATTTGGTACGTGGACTCCTAGTGGTGTCTAGTTGTGCACCTTCCCTTTTGGTTGCATTCGATTGCATGCCTAAGGGGTCTTTTGCCCCTTTTTGGACAGAAATCATTGTTAATTTCGATGTAAACTCAAATGGTGTTATAATTTGGCGGACACTTGGCGATATATCGCCAGTATTTTGGATTTGGAAAAATTCGGCGATTTTTTTTTTATTTTTAAATCTGGTTTTGATTTGGTCACTGTTGGTGATATTTAGAGAGTAAACTATATAATCACATTAAAATTGCCAATAATGGGAAAATGAAATTAAATTGGAGTAAAAGGAAGTAATGTGATGCACACATCAGCCCGTTATGATATCGGATTAAAAGGTTAAATTCCCTTTCACTGAGGCCTCTATGAAATGATTAATAAAATAAAACAAGTTGAAAAAAAATAAGTCGCATTTTCCATTTTTGTCCATAGGCTGCCGCACTGTGCGACGCTACGTTGCTCAACGAACTAGATGAAAAAAAAAGAAAAAAACACGGAAATACATAGCAGCAAAACTGGTGATGGGAACCTTAGAAAAAAAATTTAAATGCGGGAAAAATGTGTATTCGGGGGATGAAAGTTCGAGGTTTCACTGTATTTATAACATGTTGAACAAAACGCTGTGACAGTTAATCCATAAATAATGCTATGCTAGAACATGAGAATATGAAAATCAAAGAAATATAGTGTTATTTTAGACTTGAACATTTACTACCTTTACTCACTTCATCTGATTCAGCTGGTGAAGATAAAATTCCGTAATCGCTATTTCAGAAAGAAAACTTGAAAATTCTACAACAAAAATATTTAGCATTAAAAATAATAAATCAATGAATAAAAAATCGATTTAAAATTAATTAGTACCTTAAAATATTGCACACTTTCCAAAATATTTTCCTCGGATAAAATGATAAAAACACTAACGATGCCAAAAAATATAATTTCTATTTTGAATGGAAGTTCTTTGAAACATTTCACGTTAGCTAAAAATAAGGTTAAGCCTGGTCTGGCATTTCAATTAATTTTTTTCTTCTAGAACCTGCGGAAGTTTTAAAAATTAGAAATAACTCGTGAAACATAATCACCCCTTGGAGACAAAAAACATGCATTACGTGCGAAACATAATCACCCTACAACTAAAATAATAAAACTAACATATTTAAAAGCCCCGAAAAAGCTCTGAGGGATTTTCGACGAAGGCAATTACTTTTTTCTTTCTGGAAGTAGGTATTAAAAAGGCGGGAAAATCGTTGAAAGACGATTTTTTTTTTGGGTGCATGATAACGCATACAAATCATCCAATTGAATACAAACACAGAAAAATTAAATGAAAATAATCTTTGTGTTGTTCCCGATACTAATGGGATTTTTGGAAATGGTTACTTTATACAAGCTAACGTGTTATGTTTCCTTTCCTATTATATATTTTTGTGTTTGCTTTTAATCTGAGGTGGATCGGTTAAAACGGCAAAATGTTACAAAAAGAAAAAATATGAATATTAAAAAATTGAAAAGTAAGGAAAAAAAATCTTTACTTAAAAGTTAAATGCTTTGCAGGTAGTAGTAATGTTTCAAATGTAATTTCACTGGAATAAAGAATATGTGAGTAAAAACTGGTTTTGTCATTAGAAAAGTTGTCGCAGTTGAATTTTTACTAGAAAGATTAAATTACTTTTGCAATCATTTTTATCATTTTATCAACGTGAACTGATGTCTTTTTGTAATTGATTTTTCGTCTTAGCAGTAAAAAAAAAAGAACCGTTATTAATACTTTTGATCCTATGAATTAATAAAAGAAAGGGGGGGGGGGGAATGCGTTGTGCGAATAATCTGCAAAAAAATGATGAATAAATAAAAGTAAAGAAATTAACAAATAAAAATAAAGAAAAAAATAAATAAAGTAGATAAAAAAAAAAAAACTGAAAAATAGAAGCAGAAAATAAATAAATTTCAAGAAAAATAATAAATAATAATTAAATAAGGAAGAGAAATAAATGAAAACTTTTTATCACTAGTCTTAAATTTGTTTTAATAATATGATAGTAACGTTAGCCGAGGAAACTGCAAATTTGCGAGAGAAAAAAAAATCAGAATATTTCACTTTAGTTGAAAACTTTTCTTCGGAGGGAGACGTAAAGGTTTCTAATTAAATAAATTTAGGAATGGTTGTTTAATAACAGTTAAATTAAATCTTCAGTTTCCCAAAAAACAGTGAAAAAATTTTTAATGTTTTGAGTTTTCTTCGGAGCAATAAAAAATGATAGATTGTGTGTTTGTGTTACTGTGAAAGACTAAAACATGGTAAATGTTGACATTCTCCAATTTCGGTCTCTCACGGGCACGCATAGTCATATACATACTCACAGATGATACGTAGTTTGGGCAAGGATCGTCTTGAATCTTCCAAGTGAAGGGTTAAACAAGACCTTTTATGCAATTTTAGAAAGGAAGGGGCAGGGGGAAATGAAATAATGTAAAAAGAGTTAAAAAGCTGTAAATGGAAAATAAAAATTCTAATAAGCTGAGATAACATTACCCTTCTGATATGAAAGCTGTTGATTTTAATTAAAGAAAAATAAGCGTGGCAGGAATGAATTGGGGAGGAGAGAAGGAAGCCATCAACGGGGAATTGAGCGGAAGTAAACCCTTTTGGGGCTGAGTGTTGAGCCTCTCATTTCCGGCTCACAGCAAGGAATCCAACAACGGCAAAAAAGAAGAGAAAAAAAAAATCCAAATGAAATTGGCGGAAAAACAACCGCCCCCACCCACGAAGTGTCATTCCAGGCTCTGACGAGTAAGCCGCCAAATGATTCTAATTCTTTCTCACGCCCAAAGATGCATAACAAATTCTAAAAATATCCCAGAATGGAGCACGAAACATTCCTCAGGCTCCAGAAGAACAAGATTGGAACAGAATTCCCTGTAGGGAGATTCACCAAGGCCTGCTGGAATGTCTGCGAAGGATCTGTGCTGGTATGGGAAGCTTTTTGAGACATGGTAGGTCAGTGGGGGATTAGGATGGAGATGGAATTTGTGAACGTTATACTAATTGAGCAAAGCTAGGCTCATTGTATTGGATACGCTTTTGGGATTCAAACTATTCTTGTGTGAAGTGTTAAGGATGTCTCCTGGTTAAAAGACTAGGAGAGGTTTTCTGTTTTCAAATGAGGCAGCGCAAAAGGGATGTAAGTGGCAAAATTAAAAAGTTAGAAGTAATCTGTACAAATGATAGGAGAACCTCTCCTCTGCTTTGGGACAAGAAATAGTACGAGTAGCCTTAGTAGGCGCTGCTGCACAGGGTGATTCGGATTTTTTTTAAATGAAAGCCTACCTAGAACATGAACTTTGAACGTGATTTACTCGAAATTTTAAGTAGTCCTCTTACATTCTTTTGCTTTTCACTGTCTCAAATTTGCTGAGAACTAAGTATGATAAAATGCGGTGTTTTTATTATTTTTTTTCTTGAATTAAAAAGAAATACAATTTTGCTGAACAGAAACAAAAGTATCATGCTGTATTTGAAAGCAATATAAAAATGAACAATAATTAAAATAAAATAAAAAATTCCACTTTTTTGATGAAATCCTTGTTTTATGCTTATTTATTCATTTTATTTTTAAAAAAATGCTAATTTTAATCAAACGAATATCTGTAATTAAACACAAGTTTATCAAAAATTATTTTCCTTTTACCTTTTGAATTTATATACCTTTAAAATTGCCATTTTACTAGTAAGTAAATTTTCATTTTCGTTTTATTCGAAGATTGGACTTTGGCCGTTTTTCAGTGATCCTTCAGGTGTTTTAAATACCTTTGTAAATAAAAAAAAAAAGTTCAAATAAGTAAAATTTTGTTTAGTTTACAGTTTAACAAAAAATAAAGTTCAATTATAAGATGCTAAATAAGGAATATATGCCTACATAGTTATATAAGTTATATGCATGTGTTTTGGAGTTACAAGAACTTCAGTACTAAGTGCCACAAAAGTAGCTTGCTTTGTCTAAAAAAGTTTATATTATTTTGTATGGCTACGAAACGCGTTTTTGAAAATTTTAATGTGTATTTAAATTGTTATATTTCGCTGCTTTGTGTCTTATGTCACAAAGGTAAATTAATTTCAGTGATTCAGATTATTTTATTTTGTATTATAGTTTGTGGTAAAATCTGTCTTCCTTCTAGGATTACTTGTTTTGCAATTTTATGCCTTCAATTATAAATTTGTCGTCTTTTATTCACTTGGAGCACTTAAGTATAAAACATTTAGAAGTTAGTAAATTGGCTCTTGAAAAAAATATCTCTGTTTTTTCTTTTTGCGAACGTACACAAAATGTAATAAATTAAAAATAATAATAAATAAATAAAATCTACAATGAAGTACCAATTTTACTGTAACGAACCTTGAATTTAATTTTGTAAAAAATGATGAATATAAATGTCTTAATCAACGTTTTAACTTCGAATAAAGTCGAAAAATTGTTCCTGTAATTTTTACATGAAACGCAATTTTATTAAATAATAATAATAATAATAATAATAATCAAAAAGTTCTTCAGTGGTACTTTAGTGAATCACTGAGGAAAGTATATAGTTTCAAATAAATTGGAAACAAAATAGAACTGTAGAAAGCCAGAAGCATAAGCTGTTTCTTTTTCTGCAGTACAGAGGGGAATGTGTGCATTGTGAAGAGGTTGTTATTTTTCGTGGAAATTTAAGGAGACGTCCGGGAGTAGGAAGACACCAAAAATTCTTCAAGGTTGCAAGGCAGTATTCAAAATTAGTCTCGTGTATTTTGGTATCAAGATGTAAAAGTAAAAACAATCCGAAGTGAATTCCAATACTTCATTGCCACTTTTGCATCGAAACAAAAAATTAGCTTTAAGCATTAAATGATAGATCTACAAGAAAACCACTGAAGTGACATTTTGAAGTGAAATTTTTAAGCTAAGAATTGAAAAAAAAAAAAAAAAAAAATAGATGAAGACATTAGTTCTCAGTTTTATTTTTATCAAAAGTACAAAGAAATTAAAACAGAACAAACTCCACTTTTTCCCCAGTATAGCCACATCAATTTTGGGACACAAGTAATCGCAAATCTTTAACTCCCTTTTTTTTTTCCATTCATGCTCTTAGCTCACAATCTCCGCATATTTATATAATCTTGTTCAAATCTTGTAACTCAATTTTCACCCACTTTCTGCAAACGGATTTTTTTGAAATGTGGAATGCAACCTCAGATTCGACGCCAATAAAATATTCTATAATTACATAATATAATAATATTGTAATTACATAATATAATAATATAATAATTACATAATATAATAATATTATAACTACATAATACAATAATAATATTCCAAAATTATTTTATTCGTATTTTAATCAACCTTTCTGCGTAAAACTCTAATATGAGGACAAAAAAAAAAAAAAAGCTCCCAAAAATTAAGATTAAGATATCTGTAGAAACCACTGATTTTTCTGCGTCATATAAAACATGTTCCAAGGAAATTAGATCGTGAATTATAAGTTTTAACCAATTTCATGCTGAAATGTAGGTATGACTTCGATGGGAAATTCATTGTTGATCACGATCATTGTTGAACATTGCTTTTTATTAAAATTTGTATTAAAGCTTCCAGAACAGTCTTATATCCAGCTACTAAAGCAGTATAAATATGGTTTCTACGCACGAAGTAAACTTGACCTGAGTAGGAATTGACCTAAAAAATATTTTTTATATATTACTTGTTCAGAGGTACCTCTTTTATAATTTTCCAAGGAAGTGCAACAAGAGATATCTTCAACTGAAAAAACTTGCGGGATTTATAAAGTATCGGTTATTTTTATGATCGGTTATCTATTAGAATACATATTTCGAAACAAAACGGAGCTTTTTTGTAAAATAAGAAGACTTTTAGAAGACTATCCCATTACCTCTGTTCTTGAAGCAAAAACACCCCTATTTCCCATAGATAGTGATATCCATCGACACGACAACAACATCAAGACTATTACTCAAAGGTAAAACTCAAAGGTTGAGGGTGAGGGAAAATCCAGAATCTTTTTCAAAAGCATGTTTAATGTATTTGTATGCAAAAGGCTCTAGAAAATAAATCCTATAGGATGCACTGTTTTCTCTCTTTTCTAAATAAGTGCAACAGGAGATACCTCCTAATCTTGCGGAAAACGTGTGGGATTTATAAGGTATTGCTGAATGGGGCAATTTCACAGTTGGTCCTAGGGTGCGTCTCTGTTCCTTTAACCTTTCCCAAGAAAATGATTGATACTCCATGGCAAAGCACAAAGACATTTCCTGTTTCATGAATGTTTTACGACGCATTTTGTCTTTAGGACTTGTTGGTGGTAAAGGTTAATGATCTGACCTTTGGCATACTTTGAGGAATATCTGCTTAACGACAAAATTGAGATCTTGTGTTTCTGTTGTGAACAATTTGGATGGACAAGCATGAAAATGTGATATCTTAGGCGATGGATTAGGATCATAAAACAATCCCCTTCCCCCCAGAGTTGGTCTCTAATGTTGTCTCGTAAAACTTCACGTTTTTTTTTACTCCCACTGTGTTTTGCTTTCAAAATTTTTGCAAAAAGTAGCAAAGAAAAAAAAATGATTTGAAAATTTTCACGTTTGCTTTAATTTCAAGTGAGCCAATTGTTAATTTCTCTCTCTTTGTTTGTTTTTTATCTCTCTTAATTTTAGCTATGGTTGAAAATCAGTGCAATCGACGTAATTTAAAAATTTATACAGAAAAACCTGCGTGAGTTGACCATTTGAAAGGGGTGTCCACCCCCTCTAAGAGCAAGAGCGCAACCCCTTAATGATCGTAAAGACTTCCCGAAATGCCAGAGTCCCCCAAATGAAAAAATACCCCTCAAAACACCCCCTAAAAATTTCAATGGCGCAGTCTGTACTATGACCCCTCCCCCCCCCCCAGGTGGGCACTCCTGCCACTTGAAGTGCAGTACTTTAAAGTAGTCAACTTAGACAAGTGGTCAACTTGTAGAGGCTGGTTCATATAATCTAGGACGTTTCATGGTTCTTACAGAAGCGATCAACTAAGACAGGTGGTCTACTTACAAGGGTGGTCAACTTTAGTGGTTTAAATGTGTTATAATTACAATTCATCGCCAATAATTAATGGCAGATGAATTCTCTTTAAACATGTGTTTGTATGTACATGTTCAGCTGAAATATGTGTTGATATGTAAGCAGACTTAACTCTTCCACAAGAGTTCGAAAATTTGAATAGGTATTTCTGTTATTGTATTCAGACTACCTATTAATTTCTGATAAGAGGAAGCCCTAGGGTTCTAGTTATTTGTTTATTTTGGGTTATCGCGCACACAAACACCCACACATTTATAAAGCGTGGAATCCAATATTTCATAAAACAAGAAACATATCATACAGTAACAAATTCATTGTCTCATAAAACAAGACGTATCTTATGCGGAGACTAATCTGTTTTTCATGAAATAAAAATACAATTTTTCAGTGACAACCACTTAATTACTGACCCATTGTTCCGTAACATAAAACTTATTTTATGAAGTTATTGTAGTTTAATAACATCTAATTAAGTCTTCACTATTTCTAAACAATAGTGAAAAAACATTAATTTGTTGAACTTTCCGAAGCAGTATGAAAAATAACTATGAATTGTTGTTACCTACTTGAAGCTTTCATCGTACGAACTATGCATTTATACTACGTAGAAACCAATTCAAACCAGATCTTCTAGCTAATAAACTCATTCGTAAAAAGTATTATTAATTAATTACTTTCAAGTTGATGAAAACTTCCATTAATACGATTCTTCTTAGAGAACTATTACCAAAAACGCAGCAAAGTTAAACTTAATTTAATTATAATAACGTAGTTAAAAGAAAGACAGTTGTACGTATTTATTCAATCTACCATTACTAGTTTCTTCCGACAGACAAACTCTTATTGTCCTTTTTTTGTTTTAATTATCCAATTAGTGACGTAGATGAAATGTATATCTATGAATGGTTGATTTATAAATAACTTGTACTCACAAGGTTAACTTTTCTGAATCGTATTTTTCTGTGTATTTGAAAGTAGTTATGACACTTCGAATTTATTGCGTCAAAGAAAGTGCTCTTGCATTCTAATTTGGGTATTTAATTCTCCTATCGTTAGGTTACGCAGTATTTTTTTTGCAAGTCATTGTTCTCTTTGAAGACAGCTTTTAGTCATTATTGAAGTGAAACTTTTTATGCGAGGGTTTTGAAATTCTGATCCGCTACTTTTTGTGTGACGGAAGTCTCGTAGTTGTTTTTTAATTGTTGCTAAAAACAATGAAAAATAATTGCAATTTTAAAGTTAGTTATTAATAAACTTTATAAATTAATTTCAAGTCTGAAATTAAGCAGGCATATAAGGTAAACACACCAGTAGGGGTCAGTGCTTCAGTAGTGGCAACTTCAAGGTTTATATTTGAAAAATAGGATTCCAGGTCTCCCAATTGAATCCAATGAGCATCAAACGTGCAGGAGGTACTTCCTGCACGTTTGAATTCACTGAGAAACCTGGAATCTTATTTTTTTCAAATATAGACCTTGAAGTGGCCATTACCGAAGTACTCTGAAGCAATGGCCACTGGTGTGTTACCTTATTTGTGGCTGGTGTGTTTACCTTATTTGTGGATTTAAACTGTTCAAATAATGCAGCTTTCTTTGACTGATGTCAAATCAGCAGTTTAATAGCGTAATCCACATAGCTTAAGTTCAGCCTTTAAATTAGTTTAACTTTTACTAACGAAATTAAACTTTGTAATTACTGTTGTTTTTGATTATTTTTAGCAGCATAAAAAAACGAATTTCAAGTATTGTTTACTTTTCTCGTTGTTTATAATGTATTTTCTTCATCAAAACATACAATTTTGTTGTGAATATGCCCAAGTCAGGCTCAAGAAGAACAAGAGCATGGCTTGAGAGAAAACGCGCGGTTGAAGTAACAATTCAGAGTGAAAAAAAAAAAAAAGAAAGAAAGAAGAGATATACAAGCTCTGTCGTGTGTATTTACGAAGCACGAAAGAAGGGAAACTTCTTTTTTTTTGTCTTGTTTTTACATTAAATTCAAACAAGTAAATTTTCTCTAAATTTTATTTTTAATTGAATTGATCACTCTCGTTATCTTTAATTGGCTGCCTAGTTTGCTATATTTAATCCCGGATCGATTAAAATCAATTGGTTTTAGAGTAAAATAACTGGAGATGTTATTTTTGATATCAGCCAATGTTTCAAGATTTTTGTCTAATTGAAAGTGTTGGAATAAAAGGAAATCAGATGGCGCAATATGGGACGAGTATATTCCAGCATTTGTCAATAGAAAAGTTATGATTTTGAAATATAATCATGCATAAAGAGCTTTTCAAGACAAACCCTGAAAAAAAATAAAAATAAAAGATGAGTTGCGGTGGACAGCCTTACTCACTGTACTCGCCTAACATTGCACCGATTTTTCTTTATCCTATCGCTCCAAAATTTTTGTGAAATGAAGACTTAAAATGTGGTTGATAGTCAAAACGGTATCTCCGGATACTTTAATCCAAAGCGAAGTAATTTTTGTAAATCCAAGTTAGAAACTTTACAAACTAGATGACAAAATAACATTCTTTCACTAGTCATTAAAAACGAAAACTATTTAAAAAGTCATTTGTTTAAACTTCACTTAGTTTCCACTTTTTGGTTCCGGTTACCCTAATACAATGAATATTGTTTCAAAAGATTGCTTGGCATCAAAGTTCCCTGGCATTTCCGGTCCAAATATAATGGTTAAATGTCAGAAATAATTCAAATTCCTATTTATTTTAGAATGTCCTCTATATCGATTCTGAAAAAGATGCATTGCAGTCAGTTATATTTTTTTCTTTTTCCTAGAATACCTTTTTATGGTGAAGACTTTCAGAAAATAATAAGATTTTACTTCTCATGTTTTCTTCTGCTTGAAGAGAGATGAAAACTGGCAAAGATGCAGAGCATTTAGGTAGGTACTAAAAGTCGCTATTTTATGTTATGTTTTCTAAGAATAGAAAAATGCAAATATTTGCGAGTTAACGTGGAATGTTAAGGGGACAACAACCCTAAGTACAAGGTCTAAAGTGGGTGCCAAAAGTCAGTGGTTCTCCACCTTTTCAGCATATTATCTAAAAATTGGAATTTTTTTTAGATAGTGTCTGTATGTGGTGCTTCTACAACGGATAAACAGTATAGCACCAAAACCGAAATTGAGTTTATGTCGGCAGTAGGATAATTTTGAACCATGCAAGTTAACTTGGCATCATGTCATGTTTTTTAGTATATTTGACTTCAAAATAAATTGGGGAAGACCTAATTCTGAACTGCATAATGCAATTGAAAAAACTGCAATATCCGCTTTCTAATTTTTATTTTTCGAAATTAGTTGGCAACACTATGAACAACTCAGTGTGTAACCTAATAGTAGTTCTGGACTTACAGTTTGGAAACTACTTTTGAAAGCTGACTTGAGAAAAGTTGCTAAATTCTCTCTTCCTATGCACTGTAATAAATTGTAGAAAACGTGGGATGCTATGGGGGAAAAAAAATTGGGAGTTTTTAAACATTTAGAATTTTTAGTTTTTCTGATTTATTTGTCACATGGTTCAAACAACCCTCAGTTTCAATATAACGTTGAATCAGGTCAATAATTCATTTCAAATGTTTTTATAATTTTTATTTCTTAATTGTGGATAACTACACAATATTGAAGAAGTTTTTCGTCTGTTGCGCCAATCGATGCAATACAGCACTAAAATATGAATGATGCAGTTAAAAACAGCAAAATCCTGAATCAAAGTTATCCGAAGGACTATATACAGGGTCGACGAGAGGCCATTTCAGCCTAGTCAGAAAGTAGGGCTCCGGTCCTTGTTTGGGCCCGGCGAGGAATCAGATCAGTAAAAGTTTATCAAGTTTTAGGGGGAAAGGGGCACAGCAGAGACCAAATTGAAAACTGGTTCTGCCTTTGATCTCGGCAGCCTTAACTGTATAGCAGTCAACCGTCAATATTGCACTGAATCAGTATTTTCTTTGCATTGAAATAGTTTATACCAAGTTAGAATCTCATACATGTGTGAGCAGACCCGTATCTGCGAACCCGCAGACCCCGCAGTGCAGGGGGCCCACGGTCTTAAGGAGCCCAACGGTCCAAGAAATTGAAAAAAAAAAAAATATATTAAAAAAAATAGTTCTAAGATCCATTAATGGTGCAAATATACACTATTGTCCTCTGGGGAGGGGCCCTACAGATTTTATTGCAGGGGGGGGGGCAAAATTTATAGATTCGGGCCTGTGTGTGGGTCTTAAATTAGTAATTGCATCATCAAACCGAGGTTCGCTACGTAAAAGGCCTGATGAATGAAGAAATTTTACGCCAACTATTTAACTACAAGGCCAAGTTCGAAGCAGAGCCCCAGTATGTAGGCTACGCGGACGTCTTTTAATTAGGGTGTCACGACAGCACGATTCGTTCGCGTGGGTCGTTGATGGCAGCTTCCGCTCGTTAGATCCTATCTAAAGTCATCTGTAACAAGCGTTGTGTCCCCTTGCCCTGTTGGGCACCCCAGCTTCCTCTAGCATCTCCAAGCTTCCTACAGATGGTATACATGCTGCTGCCGCTATGTTACGCGAAGATTCCGAGTGGTTTTTCGCCACTCGTTGGCGATAAAATGACTGATGGGATGTTTAATGGTGACGGGGGGAACGGATGGGAAACGAGGATGATTGAATTTCTTATGAATAATTCTGCAGATTGGCTTTGAGGGGCCTCTTTGGGAGTAGCTTTCGTAAACTCATAAAAATAAATTGGATCAGGTTTCAGGAACATATTTTATCAGCAGACAATGCAAATATTGTTTTAAGTGTCACTATCACAGCCAGAGTTTTTTTTTCTCTCGGGTGGGGGGTCATAACAAGGCAAAATTTTCTTAAAGACCCCTCCCCCTTCTATAAGAAGGGGATGGGGGTGGGCTTGGTAATACAATACTTACATGAAATGCATGTATATTAAAACATGTACCAATGGCAATATAGCTGAAAACTTTTTCTTTTGGGGGGGGGGGGGATATTTCCCCAACTTCCTCCTGCTCCTTTGGCTTACACGCATATTTCTTTTTTGAATACTAGTATTATGCCTAGACAGCCAAGCTTAAATTATTTATTTTCCGACCAGTTAACTAATAGCTTGTTAATTAAAAAAATATATTTTCATATTTCCTTTATTTATTTCAAGCAAGCTACCGTAATTTAATAACAGTTTTATGTCGGTTCAACTAACAGAACTAAAAATTTGTACAACATACAGTCTGAAAACTTGACAGGTGTGAAAAGTGTGCTATCCACAATTTATGCGTTGATAATTACCTGGACGAATGTTAAGCTAACTAGTATTAAAATGACAGCCTTCTAATTTAATATAGAACGTATTTGATGTGAAGTTTCGTTATAATTTTCTGCACGTCATTGCGTTTTGACTAAATAACTTTTCATAAATGTACGTCATCTTGATTAAAGTGAAATGGAATTCAGATGCCTAAAATAAGTAGTCAGGGGGGGGGGGGGATGTGGGGCAAAGTGAAATGTTGAAAAAATTACTCTGCTTTTAGCTCCACTTATCTGGTAACATTTCAACTAAGTAGTAACACATGTCGTCTATTCCAGTCAGGAGAATAAAACCTCCAAAGATCAAAGCATGTATGCATTCATTTTCTGTTGCTAGTTATACCTGCAGGTTTTTAAAGATCTGCAAAAACGTGTTCAGTTTTATGATTAAAATCTTCAATGAGTAAAGAAATATAACGCCTTGAGATACAATGTCCAACAATCCAAACAAGTTTTGACATGCCATAATTTTCCGACTAAATACGAGATTTTATTATTTCCATTAACTGCATTAAGTTTGAACTCCAGACACTTTTACTTTGTCATTTTAAGAATCAGGCTGAAATGATAGCTAAGATGAAAATAATCCCGTTAAATAAAGTCTTATTTATGTTTGTTTCTAATCCAAATTAGAGGCGATGGTTCTTACTTACAAAAGGCATCTTTTTGTTTCTTGTCTACAGTCCGTATCTATTGCTAAATCCGCTTTAAATTTCAGTTCAGAGATTCTTTATGAGGAGAATGTGCCATTCATTAAAATAATCTTTATTTGGTAAGAATAGAATAATTAGATTTATAACAGAGCTTTACAAACGCATAAAATTGATTTAAAACTGTCATATGTTCTTACTGCCAAGAGTGTGCCTTTTCTAATCTCATTTAGGTGAACTCTGGGGGATGTATAAACACATTTCTTTTGAGAAAACTGTGGAGAGGGATTAAAATATCTGAAACTAATTATATAGTATTGGATTTTAGTGGTGTTTTCTTTGGTTATGTAAAGAGTTTGCTTAAATGAACAAGAGTGCGTTGCTTTATCAGTTGTCCATAGTAGTAAGAAAAAGTCGGTTCTGCAACAGGAGGCGCATCGTCGAGTTGAGTTGTCGCGTGCTGTTTCGAGTTGGAATTATCACGTGCTAGGTTTAGTTTTGGTTTTCAAAGGTACTTTAAAAAAAATGGCTACACAGAACAATGAAAAGTTTATTTATACGTTGGCAGCATTGAATTTCGTTTTCTTTTTGCTCATGGCGCCATCTATGGGAATGAATCAATATTTTAAAAAACTTGGTCTACAGCATTTTTTTTAAAGAAATTCTTTTTCACAAAATGTGTTGTCAGATTTAAAAAGTAACTTTGAAAATCAAAATTAAACCAGCACGTGTCAACTAGACTCAAAGCAGCAGACGACAACTAAACTCGATGAATGTGGGGATGCGCGTTCTGTTGTAGAACCGGCTTTTTCCTACTACTGTCCATCTATCTAAGGTAGGTATTACTAAACTTCCGTTGTAAAACGCATCCTGCAATTGAAACGAGTGAATGTAATGACAAAAAATGAGGCATACCAACTAAACATGACATTGTTCAAGATTTTTATTTTATTTTATTTATTTTTTGTGTGATGAGTAAGATTTTTCTGTGTACGAAGCTGCCAATTTTAGTCAAAAAGATTCAAAATCTTTTCCAACAAATAACCAACTACTTTAACTCATTGGCAAATCAGCTTGAAGACCTGAAAAAAAATTCAAAATTTTACCGCAGCTCACAAAAGCAATAAAACGTAGAGCTATAACTTCCATCGATAAGAAAAAAAGTCATCTTTCCCAAACTGATGCAATCATTTCCCCATTACAATCAAACTGCAGTTGAACATATCAAAAGAAAGTTTCCTCCCAAATGTGCTTTGATAGATTCTCGGAAGAGATAATTAGCACTGCCATAATCTTCAACGATGTACGCTTTTGAGTGTGTGTGGCATGTCTCCAAAATCATGATTATTATCTTGTTCTGAGATAATAAAATTTAGTAACACTATATTTAAGAGCAAGTGGCACACAAGATGCGAATCACTGAAACGTGTCTTTTCATAGTTTGATGTACCCTTAAAAATCTGGACGGAGACAAGTTTGACTCACCTGCTACTTAGCATGTCTCGTATATTATGTTTTATAGCACTTAGATACGACTAAATGTGTGTCTTTTTTGCTGACATACTTGCTACTATAAAGATAAATCAAAGCGTTTGATACAAAAAGGCCACTATATTTTTGTAGCGTTGCTGTATCTTTTGCTTTATGCATTGAAACACGATTGGGTAGTATCATTCGCATTCGACGACAATCAGCATTCAATGAAAGCATTTCGCGTACTTCGTGACCGAAAGCAGTTTCATCAGTCTGAACTGCGTGCACGTTTTTACAAGGTAAATTATCCCGCATTTATCAGATGCACTCGATGACCAAAAGTATTGGAAAATTTTAAAAAGTTCACATTTTTAAGGACTTTTCAAAAGAAAAGAGACTAATTTCTTTGTAATTTTGTCGCATAAAAGGTATGCTAAAGATGTCACTTCCCAATAAAAGCTATATCACCCTTGTGTTTCGGAGATCAGTAACAAATTGAGGGAAACAAAAATACTTTTTGATCATCATTCATCGTAAATAACTAAATTTTAGAAATTAGTTAGCTTACTATGTACAACTATTTTGCAAACTTTCGAGAAAGTATCACTGATATTCATGAAGATATAAGCATTTCTTTCAAAACTACGAATTTTATTTGAAGGTTTTTGGCTCATAACACGCAAAATTTCCCCTCAAAGTTTACCAAACTTTCAGTAAACTTCACAGCATACAAGAGTGGTATAATACAAAAATTTAAAAATAAAATGTTGAAAATTTGATAGAATATGGACATTTTTGTTTTCCACAATTTGTTTCTGATCCACGAAAAGCAACGGTGATATAAATTTTATTGGAAAATGACAGCTGGAGCATATCTGTTATGTGACAAAAGTTACAAACAATTAGTTTCTTATTTTTTGAGAAATCCTTGAAAATATGAATTTTTGAAAGAGTCCCATTATGCGTTTGGTCATGTACGGCATGTCTAAATCTGGTTGTTTCACCTTCTATACTGCAGTTATGATACGACCCAGTACCCATATTGGCCATTAGTTTTTATTTTGTCAGCTCTGTTAAAGTTTTTAATTAGAAAAATAAAACCCCAGTAGTTGAATATTTCGTGACTCTACTATATGCCAGGTGGCGAACGGAGCTTGGCGAGCAAAATGAGCAGGGTTGGAGCTTCCTAATCTCTGACACAATTGACTGCGTTCAATTCGATATAATTTTAATTACCAGTAGCATAAGGAGAAATTTGCTTCTGGGTGGGGAGAAATTAATTTCTGGCTGCGCTGTTGGTAGATAGAATTTGATCGAATCGAACACGATCGTGTTACAGATGAATATGCCCCTAGGTTACTGATTTCTGAGCTACACTATATGCACTCAAAAACATATGAATAATTGAATCGTATGTTTCAAGCTTGAATGGATGCATTAATTATTCCATGTCAGAATCAGAAGGGAGCATGATTATTTACGCTCAGTCAAACGCGTGAACCATTGTGATTGAAGCCTTTTTCAACCGAACAGAAAATTTACTTAGATCGGTAATTCATTGAGGTTCAATCCAGACCGTGGATATGACCGAAATTCTCTGAGTGGTGGGAGCTAGTCAGGCTATTGTATAGCCTTTACTCACATCTACTCAATCAGGGATTCTCAAATAGACAGGGAGAAATATATTTGTTTGTAATTTCTTTTTATTTTATATGTGAAATGCATATTTGTAAAAAAAATATATATATTTCCCTGATTGAAATAAAATGAATTGAATTGAATTGAATTGAAACGTCATGTAATATATGACCTGTAGGTAGTCCATTGAAAGGGAAAAGGATGCTGCTGTCATTTTGAACCTTATATTTTAAATAAGTTAGCCGTAAAATATAAGTATTGACTACATAACTATGCCAGTTACATCCATATGAGTTAAGTCAGTGAGAAGCAAAAGGATGTAAGTAAACATTTTTCAAGTTTTTGAGTTAAACGCGTTTAAAGATGCGGTCCTAATTACGCTTTCAAATCATTTTGTACAGCAGAACTTACCAGGGATTCTAGTACTACCTCTTGCCCCAAGTCAAAGAGGTCTACCTACCATTTGTACTGGTTATCTTCATTTTTTCAATTTTTGCACTTACATTCCTTTGTTTCTCACTGTCTCAAATGAATCACTGAAATTTGTCTTTGCGTACTTGAATATAGCCTTTAAGAAACTGGAGGGACTTAATACGTTTGACTCGTATGCCATGTAAACAAACCTGCATGTGAAGGCTGAAATTCTGGCAGTGCTACTTGTTGATGAGAATATGATAGGCTTCAAGTCTCTTTATATGATGCTAAAGTCAAATTATTTCTGACTGTTTATTTGAGATTCGTTGTGATTGTGGCTAAGTATGCCCAAGTTAGAAGTTTTTTGGAGATGCGAAAGGTACCCGTTCGGGACGAACGACGCGTCTTTGCGTCAGCGCTAGGTGGTTCTTCAGAGACGAAAAACGCATCCGTGCGTTACGGTAAGTAATACGCAGCCGGCCTAACGACGCTTTTCTGCGTTTTGGATTTGGAACGAAATGTTTACTATTAGATGGCGTTACTTCTACAAACCTCGTTTTGAGAGCTTCAATGTCGAAAAATTTCCAGGGAACAATTACCAAACGCCTTGCCTTCTAAAAGCATCGAAAATCGTTAATCGTTTAAGATTGCTTTTATGGAGCTTCAATTTTGAAAAGTGGTTGAACCACTAACGTTTCCAAATATGGTCCACAGTCGCGTTTTTAGGACTTCAATTACGAGAAAAATTTCGGTGAAGGGCTCGATTGCTCCCATGTGAAATTGGAAAAGAATCCACAATTTCGAGAAGTTTAAGATGGAGAGCGTCTAAATCCCTCCCCCTAGTATCACTGAATATCTCTTTAAAACATTTTTAGGACTTTTATTTCGGTATAGGTTTTGGGGAGAGCCTCAGAACCGCTCTGCTCGTAACATCATCGAAGTTAGTCTGAAGCAGCGTTTTTCGAAACGTTTGGGCGGAGGGGTGATCGATTTAGCTCTATATTTTTAAAAAATCGATTGAGGGCAATTTCAAAAAGTCCCATTTCTTTCATTATCCTAACGTCAACAAATATAGCCTATAAAGGCGTTTTTAAGTCTTCAATTTCTAAAAATTTCCGCAGAAAGCCCCTGAATTTTTAATTTTAAAGTTAATTTCAAATTCATTTATAGATAGATGAAATTTTTAATTTTAAAGTTCATTTTAAAAGCAATTCAGATATTTTCTAAACATTAGGCAATATTAAAAAAGGAAGAGTTCGAGAATCCTCCCCTGAAAGGTAAAACGCTATTTCAGGTTATATTTGGATTTGGAGACATTTGGAGGTAAGGAGCGGTTAGGAATAGGGATCTTCCTCCGAAAGTTTTCAAAATTGAAATCTTAAAGGTGCCATTTCAGACTATTTTTTGTGGTAACCTTAAAGAAAGGATGTTGGTTCGGGGACCCTTCCCTAGAAATGTTTTGAAATTGATGTCCGAAAAATGTCTGAATGAGTTCGTTTTTAGGACATCAATTTCCATTATTACTTTAACCGAACAACTAAAACTTATTTTAAATTTCTTGCATGGGCGAGAGTTAATTAGAGAAACATTTTGAAGACCCTTCTTTTCAGATTGACTAGGGGAAAAAGGGGGGGGGGTGTTGGAGGGGAGTGGAAGAAAGGGAGGGGAACTTAATTTGCTGACCAATCATCTGCATCTGTTAAAATATTTAATTTAAAGATTTCTTTCTGAAAGAATTGAGAGATTTTCCCCCAACATTATATGCTTTTCTTTTTGTTAAAATGGTTTTGCTTCCCCAAGACATGTTCTTTTCTTGAGTAAGGGGTACGGATCCCCTGACCCCTTCTGAACACCTTTGCATGGTGCCTTGTTCTAAAACAGGATTACAAAATTTTAACGATTCGTGGCACCCTTTAAAGAATTAGAATTCTCTCATGAAATCTTAGTTTAGTTTAATATAATACATATTATTGTTACCATTGACACTTCGCGGCACCCCCACCTCTTCCTACCGCACCCAGTTCAGAAATTCCTGATCTAAGGTATTATAATTATTATTATCATCATCAACACTATTTATTTATTCTTTTTTTCTAGATTTTGGAGGGAGCCCGGGCCCCCTTAGCCTCTTCCTTATATACGCCCTTGAAAGTCAATGCAGTTTATATTTTATAGATAAAAATCCCAGAGAAATTATTTTGATCATATGTACTGAGACTGAGATATGCCTTTTTACTCCTAAATACATATTTACAAGTTGAATAAAAAGTAATTCAAACGTAATTTTTATTTTGCTTTGCATTGTGGCTATAAACCACTCTTGCAAGAGAAAACAATGTTACAACAGAATTGCAAATTTTACGTGGCTTACATAATAAACTCCGTTGGTCCTTGAACTCTTGACAATATTTAGATGGATAAATATTTCTAGGTAAGCGTGATCCATCATTGGAGATGGGATCTAAATCTTGTTTCAACGTGATGCCGCTTACCTTTTTAAGTGTAACCTTATGTTTTCGTTTGAAGAAATGTTGTATATCTAAGGAAGAAAAATAAGTATTCTAAAAGCACAGTATCCTGGTTCTTAAAACTTTCGACTTGACGTCGCCACTTAGAATGAATATTTAAACACAATGTTTCTTAGCCTTTTCAGATCATCGCATACTTAAGCAGCTAAACTACATTATTCCTTTTTCCAGGAGTTGAATTTCATTATTGTGAGCTGAACTGAGCAATTATGAATTGAAATTTCTTACTACATTCTTTAATTGCACACTTTTTTGAAAAGCATATTTACCGAGAAATTGAACTTAATTGCTATCTCCTTGAACTTCTGGAACTTCGGTATTGCCCCGCAAAGAATGCAGCCTCGTTTTGAAGGAACCTTATAATTTCCATCATTAATGAATTGAAATCTGTCGTTGGATTTTTCAAGATGTGCAAAATCGTCAACATCAGGCAGCACGATTATGCGACATGTTAAAATCTGTTGAAAGCACTAAATTTCGACGATTTTTGACTGAAAATCAGACTCCCTTGGTTCTATGATTTCCACTCTCCTGATACTCAGTTGCGACTTCTGCCTGTTTCCCCAAACTCAAGAGGAGATCGAAAGGTACTATATTTCAGACAAGAAAGCACATTAGTGCTGCAACGACACACCAGCTATATTCCATTCGTGAAAAGGTGTTCTCTGGGCGAAGTGTGTTGAGTCCCAAAGAGACTATTGAGGTTGGTTAGGCTTTCCAAGTTTTCCTGTTTTTTTCTTCAGCCAAAGGTCGGACATTTTTCTATCAGCCCTTGGATGTACACACAACTTGCCTATGACTGATCATTTCGTTTCCATTTGAGATAGTGAGAAGCAAAGGGATGTAAGTGCCAAAATTTAGAATTAATAGTTGACCATTACAAATGGTAGGTGAGCCTCTCATCTGCCTTGGGGCAAGAGATAGTGCTAATAGCCCTGATAGGTGCTGCTGTACAGCATGATTTAGAAAAAAAAATTAATGAAAGCCTACCAAGGATGCTATCTTTAAACGCGTTTTACTCAAAACTTGAAAATGTCCACTCATATCCCTTTGCTTCTCACTGCTTCATTTGTTTTCTGAAAAACAAGTATTTAGATACATCTTTCTTCTCAAAAGACAAAAAAGAGGGGGGAGGAAGGAAATTTTTAACTTAAAAACAGCTTGTTGCGTTCAAATGTTATATACAGTTCCTTTATCACTGCGGTTTGAATGCATCCTTCATTACCTTATACATTTTTTCATGAAGTGGTCATTTATTCTCTATTAGACTACGAACAACAAACATTATAAACGAACGCTGTCTACACAGTTAGATCATGATTGATCATCGCTTTAATGGCAAGTGACAAACATGTTTGAATCCTCTCACTAACTCTCTCAATAACTTTTTTTTTGAACCTGAAAACAACGAGTTACCTTTCAGTTCTCACAACGCAAAATTTTTTTTTTATTCATTGTGCACTTCTAAAATATCACTCATCAGCTGTTCCCAGCTTTTCAGAAAAGAGTTTTATTTTTATCGTCATTTTGCAAGTGGCAGTCCTAAATGAACAGTGTCCACCCAATTAGAACATGATTGATCATCGCTTTTCTTCATTTAGTGGCAAATGGTAAAGCTGTTTAAATTTGTCCCTTCTCTCTCAAAAGCTGTACTCTTTTCAACATGAAAATAGTTTGTTGCTTTTCAATACTCACACGTATTTGTTTATATTCTTTGTGGACTCTTAAAGCACACTTCATCATTAACTGTTCACAGAAAGCGTGCATAAAAGCTTCGTCCGTCATTTTTTTTTATCTCATTAGAATGCAACGACAGATGTCCCAAATGAATGCTGTCAATGCCTTAAGGTCATGATTAATTTTCATTGCTTTTTTATTCAATGATAAGTGGTAGGGCTTCCCAAACTGTGGTCTGTGGGCCCCTTGGGGGTTCACGACCCTTGGTAAGGGGACCGCGGGCAACTTTGAAAAGAAAAATTGAAAATGGAAATAATATTGAAATATGCTTTTTCATTCGAAAACAAGAAATACCAACTGCTCGTTAAAAAAGCAATTCATATTTGTTCAATTGCCACAAATTATCTTTGTCAACCCGTATTTTCCATCTATACAGCCACCAAAACTAAATAACAAAGCAACCTGGATGCTCAACTTCACATTCGACTCCAGATATCGAAAATTAAACCCAATACATTAAAAATGGGAAGCCTAAAACAACATGGGCCACTCCTCCACCTATTGATTCCGGTCTGTTCAATTTGATTTTCGTACTCCCGAAATTCTAACTAAAGTTCTGCACTGTAAACTATCTATCTAGTCTTTTTCTAAATAGCAATGTTCTCCTCTTACTAATAATGGTTAACTTAACGAAGTTCAATTACACACAAGTATCTGTCTATACACTTTAATGATACAGAGATCCGCTGGTAATAAAGTTTGAGAAGCCCTGACTGGTGGAATACGTGTTTCAATATAAACTCCCACAGAGAGGAGAGAAGAAGACAAAGAAGAAGAAAAAATCCTTTCTCAAACTGAAAATGGAGGCAATTGTGACTAACTCATCAAAAGTGGTACTTTTGTCCGCAGAGTACTAAAGCACTTTTTAATACCACATACGTATAAAAAAGGTACTGATAAAACTATCTGCTGTTATAGGGGCTGCTAAAAAAGGCTCTTTTTCAAGAAATCGAAAAAAAATTCTTATTTTATGCTTTTATTAGCATGCCAGAAGTTTGGTCCTTCCAAGAAACGACCGTCACAAAAACGCCACTCCTTCAAATATCGTAGATAACAAGAAGATACTTTACAATTTTCATTTTATGCAGCCAAGACTTCCAAAAACTTCAAGTCTCATAAAACGGAAGAAGTGAAACGTCTTCAACTTCGACCCTTATCTTCTTCTCTCCCTCTTCTAATCCCCTCTGCGGCAGGAATGATACTTGGAGGATCATAAATTTTTTCTTATCTTTCGGAATCAGATTCCACTGCGCAAGCTTTGTTCTCCAGAGTAATGGCCAGAGGAGTTATTATGAGTCTTCTTTCATTAAAAGTCTCACATCAGGAGTATTGATTTTTGAGGCAGGGCGTTATGACCGGCGCTGGGGCCATAAAACTAATGCCACTAATTTAGCTCCCTCGCATGATTGAGTTTGGGCCGAAATTAACGGCTTCTTTAAATTTCATAGCTTCTGCATATGTTAGCTGGGCAGAATTTTCGCATAGCTTCACAAAGCGGCGTGCTTTATGGTTTTGGTAAATGAAATTATGAGGTTTGCCTGTTGGAACACAGTGTGGCTAAATTATGAAATGTAAGTGAAAAAGGTTATAAATATTCATCGATGGAATTAATGGGGCATTATGAATATAAATTATAGTTATAGCCTCGCTTAATTGGCCCTTTGGGATCACAATGTATTATTTTTAGTTTAATAAAATACATAGGCGTGCTTCTCTGCAGTTGCTGTGTTTGGCTCTGGCGTAATTTTGGGTCTAATGTCGTGGTAATGTTTTTCGAAATATAAATTTGTTTTAGCATTTTAATCTGTTCATTTCTACAGAATGGACACATGTACCGTACTTGTCAAATTGTGATATATTTTTCATTTTTAACCTTACAATGCATGACATTTTATTTTTTCATACGAAAATTCTATAATACTCTAATTACTACATAGGTAGCAGAAAAAATATTTTTAAAAAATCACAATTAAATTTCTGTCCATAAATCAAGAAAAATTTTAAAAGTCTGAAAATGGTCAAATGTTGTCAAATGGCTACCCAATGCGTAGTAGGTGAAAATATATCCGACTTATGTCATATTATTGAAATTTACAAAAAAAAAAAAAAAAAAAAAAAAAACTTTCTAATTGGCATTAGCGTTTCCATTCTGTTGAGAATTCATTACTGTAATGCGTAAAAACACTTAAAAAATTTCAAAACGATATTCAATTTTCCTCATAAATTGAGAGAACTACATGATTAGATTAGCTTATCCATGGAAGTGTATTATACATACTTAAAATGAATGCAACTTTAAGTACTACAGAAAGAAACTGAGTGTAATATCGCTCCTCTCGCATATTATTCGAGCTTATCCACTGCGTTAGCGACAGTATGGATCAACCACAGCAGCCTGTTGCAATTAGTTGTCCAACTAACAACGAAGATTTATTCGCTTCAAATGTAGTCTAATGTATTTTTTTTTTTTTATAAAATCGCTACCATTTCAAAACTAAAGGCAATAAATGTTTCAAAATAGAGAAATAACCAAAATATGCAAATTATATAAGGGAAGAAATATGAACCTTTAAATAATTTTTGTTTTCATCAATCGTGTATTTTACGTTTGTACCGTAATATTAAAAACCATGATTTATTCGTGAATCATATGCAATCACCTTAAAGCTAGTTACTAAAAAGTAAATAATTCAAAAGCTACCGTTGATTAAAATCGTGTTAAAAAAGTTAACATTTAAACGTAATAAATTACTATACATATTGAAATTTTGCACAATAGAGCTCTGAATTCAAAATTTAAAAAATACATGTGATTTATTTCAACTATTTACGTAGCATGAATGCCAATTAGAAAAAATTGAATTCTGAATCGTAACCAATTTTGTGTGAAAGGGAAGCTTATTTTTCCAGGAAAGCAGTACGGAGCAACTTTCCGACTCAAATTCACCTCTGGTACTCAGATATACACTTTTAATGTTTGACATTAGATTTATGTCTCGCACAGTATGACGTCCCAAATGAAAAATTCCGAAAACAGATTTCACTCTCAAAAGCTTTCATAATTTAATAAAAAAAACTTGTGGTACCCACACAGCTTTGCCCGTAGCAGAAAATGAAAAGTTCATTTGATTCGCCTGTATACTTACAAATAACGGATGATGAATTTCTCGCCAATTTACTATGTTCTCGCCAATTTGCTATGCTTGCCCATCTTACGGTTTCACCTTATGATCATTTGGTAATTTTTTCGCCCACGTTGTGATAATTTGCTCTGTGAAATTTTCTTAAAATTGGAATAAAAAAAGAACAAAATCGAATTTTCGAAAAATCGCTTCGAGGTGCACACCCCCATGCTATAAACTAATTCTGTGCAAAATTTCATGAAAATCGGTCGAACGGTCTAGGCGCTATGCTTGTCACAAAGATCCTGACAGACAGAGATCCGACCAGAAAGAGATCCTGACAGACAGAGAGACTTTCAGCTTTATTATTAGTAAAGATAAAGATAAACATTTTGAGAAAACTCCTAAGCTATGAATACATACCTAAAGTTATTGGTTTTTGATATTTATCTAACGGGTAGCATAACATTCCAAATGAAAAATTCCGTTCTAGGATTGTACACTCAAAAGAGTCCTAAGGCTCTAGTAGAAGCATACAATTAATATTAACCTATCACCGAGCAGCTCTGTAATGCTTGAACAAAAATCCCATATTTCAAACAGAAATGCCTATTTATTTCGACACGGTCTAAATCTTTCAACTCTGTTTCTTATTGTATAGAGGAGGGTCGATCCGATTTATCAGTTTCTATGGTTCGATTTCGGGCGTATTCTTCTGAAATGCTACTGAATAATTCAGGCAGCAATTTCTCAGGCGCTTCTAATTGGAAGAATCCTTGGAGACTAATGAAAACTAATGAAGACTGCCCGTGTAGGATGTTATTATGGAAGAAGAATATAATAAAAATTGAGTATCTATTACTCGGATAGTTCTGGATGGTGAATGCATGGGATAAAGGAATAGGGTTGGTTAATTTAATCGTGGGTTTCGCGTATGTATTTTTAACTTTCATAAGGTCTTTCTTAATTTATTGTCAGGTTTAGAAGGTTTGGAGGAGAAGAAGTTATGTCCTCCCACCTCCCTTTTTCGATTTTCTAAATTGATTCATTGTTGAAAGTAGCAGTTAATGGCTGGCGAAAGTTTCCGAAAGAAAACTTATCTGTTTTATGTTATTGATTTTGATAATAGGTTTCTTCAAGTGTTCTTTTTCGTTATTGAGATGGCGAAATCCGGAATTGAATTTTTCTTTTTTTTTTCTTTCTTCCATTTATAAGAATTTCGCTTTATTCACTTGTGTCAGTTCCGATTGAACAGTTACTGGGGCTTCGAAAAATTTTTTTTTTTTCGGTTGGAGTTTTCGTAGAATTTTCTCCTTTTAAAGTAGTGTGTGCAATGAGTGCTTTTTGTTATGGAAAATAACTGAATTCATTCAAAATCTATCAACACAAATAAAATTTAACAAAAATAATTCTATTTTCCTACTGAAAAACTCATAATGTCTGTCTAGTGCAGCAGTTACCAACTTTTCCCATTTAACCCTGAGAAGATTTTGTAATTTTCTCACTGCACTCTAGTGTATCTCTATCATATACAAAAACCAGGGGTGCACACGTAGGGGGGGGGGGTCGTAGACTGTGCCATTGAAATTTTTGAAGGCATTGTTTTGAAAGGTATTCTTTGGGAGGGGAGGAGGCGTTTGCTGTGTGTGGGGGGAAAGGGGGGTTTGCCATACATAGGGGGTTGGGCTCTTGTTCCAGAGGGGGGGGGGGGGCGGGTACAATACTAAAACAGTCATAAGGAAGTGAAATTTTTCTTTTTTTTTTAGCGAAGGAAAAAAATCGTTCCAAAATGTGCAGGCTGCTGGCAATGTATGTTTCATGTAAAGGATTTTTCTATGTTTTGCTTTCAGAAAATTGCTCTAATTGAGAAAAATGCAAATCAAAAGTATGTGCAGCCTTAGTTAAGTTGAGAGAAATCTATTTCTAAGAAATCGAAGTAGGCCCCCTTACTTTTGGAAGTTCTCCCTGCTTCATTAGTGATAAAACAAATATTATTTTCAAACGAAAACACGTTTTGCTTTCTCGAAAAACGACAGTATATTTCACTTTAATAAATTACACTCTCCATCCATCTACAGCTTATTAAAGTGCTCACGTGCAGTCTATTTTTTCCGCGCGTCGAAATGTAAACAAAGAAGATTTAAATGGCAAATAAATATTTTCAAGCCGACGCTTCCATTATAAATGTTTACTCATCACGCCAGCAAACAGGCGCATTTATTCCAATTTCATTGATTCCGTGAGAGCTTTAAATGGGATCTCCAACAAGTTATGTTAATGAGCTCTCGTGACTGCATGAACTGCTATTCTTCTTGTCAGAACTTTGAATAATTTCTGTGACGTCATATTTGAGTGCCTCTATGAAGATCACGATGCCATTCGGCGATAGAGATGATAAAATAGTCCTCAATTTCATATGTTTTCACTTCGTTCTAATGGACAGTTTCCTCTATCATGGTATCTTAAAAATCGAAGAGATCATTAGATTCAACTTCGCTTTGTGACGAATGTTGGGGTTTTTTTTTGTGTCTATTTATTTTGTGTTTAGCCAAATTAAGAAATATTTAGATGTCCATCAGGAAGATTAAAATTTATAAATTTCTTCAAAAAATTGATTTTTTCTATTTATTTTTGAAAAAAAAATACGTATGAATTCAAATGAAATATCAAGTTCAAATTATTAGTGAACACCCTTTCAAATCAACATTTGCAAATGAATAATAATAATAATAAAGAACAATATATTTAAAATGAAAAATTTTGCTTAAATGGGAAAAAATCCATATCTTTGAGTAATGTAGACCGGGGCACATTTACGAGGAATTTTTTCAATGAATTTTCTAACTTTTATGTTTGAACCCAGCAAATTTTAAACATTGTGGTTTTATGAAGCAGTTAATAAAGTCAAAATATGTATATTCAGTTTTTGCTCAGTTTGTGTTTTTAACCGTAATTTTTTTTTCCCCAGTTCAAGTCGGTTGCGTAAACTTGCCCCGAAGAAGGGGCAAGTTTACGCATTGAGTGAAG
Source organism: Uloborus diversus (assembly GCF_026930045.1). NCBI lineage: Eukaryota > Metazoa > Arthropoda > Arachnida > Araneae > Uloboridae > Uloborus > Uloborus diversus. The sequence continues at coordinate 55,037,449 of NC_072737.1, forward strand.
CACGCTCATGCATATTAAAAATGATACCAAATAGTAAGTGAAATAAATATTTAACCAAATTTATGTATTTTATTTATCTTTAAACACTTTAAAAATAAGAAAACCACAAATAACTAATTAAAGATCATTTTATAGGCTTAACTAAAATCATAGGACTTATTGCGAATTAAAAACATGAACTATTTAATCATCTTCTTTATCATTGTTAGATTTTACTAATAAAAATAAAGTTTTTTCTTTTCGCATACTTGTCATGGGATTGCGTTTTGACATCTAAGACGTTGAACCCTGTCTTGTCCTTTTTTCGATTGGTTGTGTGCTTTCAAACAATAAATGCAAGCACAATTCTCTACTTCGTAAACAGAATCGTTCAATAATTTCCTTTTGACGGAGTGTACTAACTTTTCCCTGTCGCAGGTTTCGGTTTCATACTTTTTTCTTTGATATCTTCTATTTCTGCTTCAATAGAAACTTTTAATTTCTCCTTTTTGTTTTGTTCTGCCCATTTTGTTTCTTTTCTTTGTTGCTTCTAACTGCTCTTCTCTGAGGGCTTCTTTAATTGGCGTATCAGTTGGGATTGTGAGCATCCTCTTTTTTTTCTTTTCCTGGTTCCTAAGCTTTGGTTCTACTTTTTCAAATGATCTCAGTTGGGGTAGTCCATGTGTTATTGATGTGGAAGGCTTACTTGAAAAAAAAAACTTGGATTATTGATAAGCCTTTTCATTATTTTGACATCTAACGTTGTTCTATTTGAACATAATGTCTTACCATCTTTAAATAAAGAAAATGTATCACAGGCTGATTAGTGTATAAAGTTAAAGATGAACAAGCATGAAGACATCACTCTATGTTGTAAGCTTTAAGATACGAATCTTTTACTTAATTTAAAATGACTGGTTATTTTTAAAATCAAATAACCTGAAAATACTAAAGGTTTAAAACAGTACAGAGCGAAAAAAGCGTTCGAGGCCCGTTTAGAAGTAAGGCAGAGTAGTAAGACACACATTAAGAACGTGCGTAAATGTGCCCCGATGCAAATGCGTAATTGTACCCTGTCGGCAAGTTTTAATTTATTTTTAAAGCGCAACAAAATTTAATAACTTTTCTGTCCACACAAATATAATTCTCAGAAAATGATAAAATTCTGCTCATTTTTATATTTTTATTTGTTCTTAACTAAGTATTATTTATTCACAATAAGTTTCAAAAAGTTCAACATAAAATTTACTCGACTTGGTAGAAAACAGATTTTTCTATCCGCATGCTAAACCAAAGCTCGACTGATGCTCAAAAACTAGGGAGCAGCATTAATCTGGTATAACTGTTGTGCTCTCCAGTTACATCTCGTTTTCGAAAAAGAGCACTGTGTAAACATGCTCCGGTCTAGCCTACTATGTGGAAAACTTTAATATTGCAAGGAAGCAAAAATTTCTATTTAACACTAATTACCTATTTTACTATTTATATTTTTCAGCTTGATAATTTCCTAAAGGATTTATCCATATAAAGGAAAATGTAAGGATCGCTGGATACCTTACATTTTCAAAAAAAATATAGAGGGGAAAAAATCCTTTTTTGATGTAAATCATAAATTTTAGGCGTGGGATGCCTAAATGTTTTTTAATTTGAATAATTCTTTTCGTGGTACATGTGAGGTATTCGGGCAACGTTTTATCAACATGAGTTTCTGGAAAAAGTTTTTTTTTAGATTCGACCTAGTATACAAGTGCTGGTTCACACTTTTAGACGCAAGGCCGTTGTTCAAATTACATGAAACTTTTTTTACAATTGTTTTGACGTAAATGGAAAAATATAAGAGGGGGAAGTAGTGCGACTTGAAAAATGGACTTTCATTTTTTTGGGACACCGTAGTGCCTATGTTTGTGGTACAAAAAAGTTTTTGCACATTGACCTGTACAATTAAAAGGAGCGCTGTTTGCAACAGTTTTGATATTAAAGCTAATAAAATTTTCAATGACAAAATAGGGGCGCATTTCATTAAAAAAAAAAAAAAAGGTGAAAAAGAAACTGACAGCCTAAAAAACACAAGAAAAGTGTAGGGGAGTGTCCCAAAAGTTTTTTTTTTTGTGGGAAACTTAACTATAATAATTGAATTTTAACGTCATTGTTGCTAAAAACCTTCTCTAAAGTATCTAAAGTATTGGAGACACGCAGTGCCAGATCTAGTTCGTATTCCATTTCAAGTAAAATTAATGCACGTATTGAGATTGAAAACCAGGTAATCGAAGCATATGTCATCGTAAAATCCGTAATACTATAAAATCTGTGGGTACGAAAATTCTGAGATCGGTCTGAAGGAGTTATTTATGGTGCAAGGCAGCAGAGACCCTCCTTCCCTTCAGTACTGTAAGGGAAGACGAAAATTGTGTGTGTGTGTGTGTGTGTGAGTGTGTGCATTGCACAGGGCTTAAGGAATAAGGACTTTGAAAAGTGAGTTCAATGTCTCAGATAGGTTTATACTATATAGACTACACTACTGAAAACCCAAAAATGAATGTCATTTGCTTGAAGTGCAAATAATTGATCAATGAAATACAAATTGTTGCTTTGTTTTGTTATTTTTGCTGTGCACTGTAACAGGAATCATCTTATGTAGGCAGACCTCTACCCGATTTTTCAAAAATTAAACAATATTAAAATAAATAAGTAAATAAATTTATAACACTTAAAAAATAAAATAAATAAATAAATAAATAGATATTGTAAAACAATACTTAAAAATTTTAACAAGAAATATTGGTTTAAGCTTTTAATCTCAAATGATCACAATCCAAGAATCATGAATTTTATTTTAAGTGCAATATTATTGTTTCATTCTTGAATTTATGGCAGTTGTAAATGACAAAAAACAGATACTCCATATTCGGTGCTTTTGGAAATTTTTAATAAATAATTTTAATTGATTTTATTCGATGTGAATAAAATAAAAATAACTGAACAACGAAGGAAATAAATTATTAAAAAATTGAAACAAGTAAATAAATAAATAATAAGTGAGAACAAATAGATTAAGTTATAAAAACATAAATAGCAATGAAAAGAAAGTTCACTACATGCTATAATCTGTTTTTGGAAACTGGTTTAGGGGCTGCATCCAACGATCGTGAACTACTGCAAATAATGGATTGAAAGAGAAAATGGCCAGCCCAGTAATAGTTAAAAGATTTAAAAAAAAGTAAAAAATAAATAAAAAATAAATAAATAAATAAAAATGCTGTCTGACTTTGTGATTCACCCGTTTTCAATTAAACATTCTTATCTCAGTCTAAAGGTAAAAGAATAGACACTTATCTCGAGAACCATCATCCAGTAATTTGCTTACTAACAACCATTCGAAGCAGTAAATAGTTAAATTGGCTGCTTTTTGCTTTATTTTTAAGTATTTAGTAGACAACAAATGGACTACTGTGGAGCTTCGCACGATTCAAATTAGTCTCAAATTCAAAAAGTATAAGCTATATCAAACAATAGGATTTTTTTTTCCATAACATTCCCTCTTGTGCATTGTCTTTTGCACTTCAAAATGGTGCGCAGTGAAAGTATAAGTTGTGCGAAAACAAAACATACGCTGTTGTTCTATTTGTATGTGAAAGTGAAACGTGTTCTTCTGCAATAAATGAGCTTATATAAAATGGAGAACATTTTAAACAGTCTCATTTTATTCGTAATTACGGCGTTCATCTCGTATGTTTTATATTCATATCGTCATTTTTTTTTTTGTTTTAATTTCTTTGCCTGTAGTTTACATATAGGGAAGGGTGGCCCAAAGCGGGTAGGTTTTCTAAGAATGCTCGAAAATTGTAGTTGTTGTAATTTTATCGCAACAATTTCGGTTTTACTTCCTAGCACGGTTCTTGAACTTCAAAATAAAAAGCGGTTTTTGTTTCATTTCAAACCCAAAATCTATTTATTATCAATTTTTACAAACATTTGAAAAACTTGCTTAGCCCTACCAGTGAGCCCAAAGCGGTTAAGCTTAACTAATTGTGTTTGGTACATTTGCCAATCAAATATGAAGTTATAAATGATTAAAATAGTTGAATAGCTACCTGCCATCATATAAAAAATATAAAACAGTTGTATCTATAAAATTTAAAGTCAGCACATATGTTTGTAAAGCATAAAGAAATAACTGATTAAATTAATGGACTAATTAATTGCCATCCTAAAAAATAACTTTTTGAAGTTATACTTATCCTATTAAAATGGAAAATCTAAGTCAGCACACGAGTCAAGAAATTATAAATAAATATATGATTAAATCCTGTATCCGCTTTGCCCAAAAGCAAGCTTTTAATTTCAATAATTATGAACTTAAATTTTAAAAAGAAACAAATGAAATGACTACCGTAGTTTGTAGGTGGATGGTGTAAGAATAACGTAATATTATCGACAATCAAAAAAATAAGCTGGTCTTCGACAAATCACAAGTTACAAAACTTCATTTATTTTTCAGAAATGTATCTTTTTTTTAAAAATATTTTTAGCCTGGTCGCGCCATGCCGCTTCACTGCTACTTCGTTGGGACTGATAAAAACTCGGAGGTGTTCATATACGACATACGTATGCATCGCCGATTACACACACTGGGGGGGGGGGGATACGAAAGCCTACCCGCTTTGGACCACCCTCCCTATGTGCAGAAAGGAAGGAAGAAAAATACAGCTGCATCCCATTATAACAAAGACAAAGGGACCTAATGAAATTATGGGCTTGCTTTAGTTTTTTTTTTAATAAAAGATCCTTAGTAAAAAAAAAACGAAAATCATATTTTTTTTAAAAAAAGAACAATAACAACAAGAAGAAGAACAATAAACAGCAACAACAAGAAAACGACAAAATGAACAACAAGGATCACAGCAACAAGAATAACAACAATAACAACAACTGTAACAAACACTTTAGTAGCTAATTTTCTTACTACCCAGAAACTAAAAACTTTACTTTCTCTGTAACATAAAACATCCTCCTTTGTTGAGTTTTGAGGTCTAAAAGCAAGTTTTCGTTTCAAAGAGGATTTTGAGTTCCCTATTCCTCAAAGTCCTTAATTTCTTACAATAATCTGAAAATTTATATTTTTGTGCCGATTTTCAATGACGTTAATGACAGTCAGCATCTTTTCCCCAAAGGTAAAAATGTGTTGCGATCTGCCTTTGAAGTTTTTCGTTTGTTGGAGAGTAGATAGGTGAAAATCATTCAAAAAAAATTCTAATTTATTAAACCACTCAAAATGTAATAAATTTCTTAATTAGCGCAAACATGAAAATTATGACTGAAGTTGAAATAAGCTATTAAACTGTAAGTTCCAATAACTTACACAGAAACGGCATGAAATTGCTTTTGCAATATACTGGTTCTATTGCTATCGACCTTGTAAGAATTTTTATCGGCAACAGAACGGGGATAGAATTAAAAGCACGTAGCATTTTTCGTTTTTTTGGAGAGGAGAAAAGAACAAACTATTTTTTAAACTGTCTATTCATTAAATGACGAATAAGAAAGTTGTTCAATAACACAAACGTGAAATTTTGGCTGTAGTTATGAGAAGAAATTATGCTGTAAGTTGTCCAATAACTTCATGGTTCGATCGCGGTCGGCCTGCTGTTCCCCTGTAGATTTGTTTACTCCTTGTGAACGAAAGTTCTAGCAGCAAGAGCAAACTATTTCTAAAAGCTGTTTATTTATTAAATGACAAATGGTAATTTTTTTAAATAACACAAACGTGAAAATTTTGGCTGTAGTTATAAGAAGAAATTAAGCTGCAAGTTGTCCAATAAATTCATGGATCGGTCGCAGTCAACCTGCTGTTCACCCGTCGAGTCGTTTACACCTTGTGAACGAAAGTTCTAACAGCAAACCACGGGATCAAGAATTAAAAGCACGCAGAAGTTTCTCCTATCTGAAGGCCTTCGAGGTTTGCAAGTTCCTAAAAGCAGCTATATCTCATAGTCATTCTACCATGATATGCCCATTAGATATGCCAGTCTGAAGCACCTGTGCAGTGTGGACTTTTGAGAGCTGGCAACATTCACGAAAAAACAGATGGTAGTCACTACTCCCATAGTTTATAGATCATTATTCACGATATTTTAGAGTCTGTATTTTAGCAAAAATGCTGTTTATTACTGTGAATACAACTGTCCTGGCTCAGCTCCTGATTAACACAAGGTAGGATCCAGAATCAATTTAGGGATCAATCCAGCAGCTGAGATTTGTGAAAATCATGTGGCGTATTGCGTGCAAAATGATTTAACAAAAAGTAGTAATTAAGCAATAATTTAGTTGTATTTAATAAATATTGTCATTAAATTTATTTTTTAAGCAATAGAATTAATAAAGGCATTTATATAACAATTTGAGAATTGTAATAAATGCCTTTATTAGTTGTATGAAAGTTGTGTGTATGTCTGATTGCAGCTGTGTTACTTGCTTTTTCATGTTTTGCAGTATAATAAAAAATACAAAGCATGTAATATTGTTGATTCACTTACACACCTATAGTTGAAGGAAATCTAACCTGTCAGCATCTTAATGGTGATATTGGAATCTGCGTAGCCTTCACAATGCTACCTGGTTAGGTTTACCTCAAGAAGAGGATCACCATTTCATAAAGCAAGGACATTCATGGTATCTTTGAGGTACCATTGTAAGATCGATGAAAAAAAAAAAAAAAAAAAAACTGCCGCATGATTAAATAACTGTTTAATGCTTCTTTAATATGCGTTTGTGAAAAAAAAAAACCACCAAAATTTATTAACTCAGGACCACGACCGTGGAAGCCTCTACGGTTATCAGAACCTGTCTAGATGTTTTTCCGTTGTTTTCTTCACCATTTCTTTCGCTCAGACGCTGAAATTAATAAATAATAATAATAAAACCATAGCAACAACAGCAATCTTTCAAGTATCTATTCACTCTCCTTTCATAATGGCAATTGAAAAGCCATTTAAAAAGAAACTGTTCATCAAAAATTTTTGTCTCTCCTTTCTAGCATTAAATTTATTCAAGTAGAATAAATATGAATAGTTATGGGCCCTCAACCAGAACTGGGCATGTTTGTCTCGTATTGTCAATATCAAGTTTGTAATCGATATTTCAATAACACTACCAGTGGATTCTCAAAACATCTTTCAAGAACAATATGGCCTCGAAAACACATTATTGCACTAGCTTGCCTTTAACTTATACAGCATGTACACCTAAATGTCTGTCCGGTATAAACGAAGTCCGGTTTGACAGGGTCTGATTAATGAGGGTTTCCTGTATTAAGTAAAAATTTGATTTCCTGGGCTGCCATCATCACCGGCAAGCGATTTGTATAACTTCCTCAGTGTGAATCATTACGGAAACTATTATTTTTTGAAACCCATTGGAAATTATTACTCATCTTTCTCAACAGAAGGCAAACCAGTATGTGCTACCGGTACCTAGAACGTAATTTAACCAAATTCTGGGTATTGGATGTTTTTATTAAAAGTATCAAATATAGCGCTTGTAAAAATCTTCACGTCGCCTGGAGATAAGGATAATAAAGTACCCTACGTCGACGGTCTATTTAGGTGATAAGAAAGCATTATCATGAGTTATAACGTGAGAAATAATGGGCGCCAATGTCTTAAAGATGTGATCAACTCATTACCTTGAGGGTTCATGGCTGACAAGGGTTATTAAGAATAATTGGAATTCGCAAGCGTCAAGATCTTTTCCAGATTTATTTTATCAAAACTTTAATGGCAAATTTATATGCAGTAGACGGGAAAAATTCAAAAAACTGTATTGATTTATTGGGGAGAATTAAAAAAAAACTGCATGAAAATGTTCTTGGGAATGGAACTGCGCGTCGATTCTTTAAAATTTTCGTTTGGGAAACATCTGAAACATCAATCGCTTTTGATTCTTTTATTTATTTATTTATTTACTTTTTTTTTTTTTTTTTTGCAATAAAAAGACTTTGAAAATAAACTTTTCGTTTTTTTCTTGGTGAAAGGTGTATATCAGTGGAGTTTTGGGTAGTTCTTTTATTTTAAATATGAAAGAAAAATCTTTTAAGAAGTCTGTGAGAATGGAATTACAGGTAATTATTATTTTATTTATTTATTTATTTTTTACGTCTTAAAAAAAACTGAAAAACTTAGAAAAGCTCATGAGAATCACTTTGAATGTTTTTTTTTTTCGTTTAAGGATTAAAATAAAGAGTGGCAAAGAATTACGTGTAATTCTTTTTTTTTTCATAACGAAATATTTAGTTTTTATAACTCCAACTTTTTCTGGTCCTTTCCAAACAATATGAATGTTAAATAAGGTAATGTTTCTTGGATCAAATTTTACAAAGTCCTAAAATGAGCAACTTCATCCTCAACTGAATAAAGTAAGTGTATTAGACCCATATTCTACCACTTTTGGGAGCGGGGGGGGGGGGGGACTGTACGGTTCTGATAGAGTGATCTTTCAGATTACAAGAGTGATTATATTACAAAGAGTTGTTTCATCTAAAAGTATAGCAATAAAATCAAAGCTATGAAAAATAGTAAAAACGATTTACGTCTAAGAATTTATTTTATTCAAATCTAAACATAACTTCCATAATTTTGAAACGTGAAGAAAGTATTATTTTCTTTACTGGTATGAAAAAAAGTAATTTGCGATAGTTGAAACTTTAAAAATTTTGTCATCCAAATAAAAATCCTACCGAGGACGCATTACTTGCATAATAATTTTAGACAAATATTTAAAATATATGTACATATAGCTGTGGCAACGAAAAAGTTTGAGTTAGTAACGTACATAGACTTTGATGCACCCCGCGCAAGATTTATAAGTGCGCCCCCTTCTCATAAGTTTTTTTTTTGCCTCACATGTCTTGCACTCCTCGGAGTTTGAGGGTCTAATATGCACAGGGGCGGATACAGAAAGCCATTTGAGGGGGGGGGTCATGCTGAAGAAGGACCCTCCCTCCCCCCTAAACGAACCGACGGTTTTGAGTATGAAAAATTTCTGAAACTGCTTTTGGGTCAATAAAAAGAACCAAATCAGGCAGAAATAAGGTACCTAATTGGGGATAAACGTTGCAAATTAATTTCATAAGCAATGAAATGAAGTAGCAGTTCAAATATTTACTTTCAAAAATAATTATTGAATTGAATAGGTACTGTAATCGTTTGCATTTTATGCATAAATTGTTTGAACACAATGTCGATGGATACTGTTGTTGACTGTTTAGGGGGGGGGATCATGACCTCCCTGATGACCCTCCTCTTATATCCGTCACTGGCTATGCATGCCACTAGTTTGAGTTATGCATCTGAACAGACGAGGTAGAGCGATGAGTTAGTAAAAATTAATGGATGAAATTATTCGGATTTTCGACGGAATTACATTCAAAAAAAAAAAAAAAATCATAGGGAGACAATACTGCTGCATTTATGGATGCCGAATTATTAGATATTTTATTCAGTAAAAATGACAATACAGTGGCTCCCAAAAGGGTTCGTACACTTTGAATTTTTTTAGTTGTTGTTGTTGTTGTTGTCGTGTTCAAAGAAGTGCAGAGTGCGAAAGGTTTAAATGGCTCCAAAAGTCTTAAAAACAAGATCCGCTAATTCTGGAGCCAGATGACTGTAAAGGATTTCATGTGGTGGTGCTCCAAGTTGGAGGAGGGAGCGAATAATGGCCTGGCAATTAAAGACATGGTCCGGGGTTAGTTGTGAATAGGGACAGTGCTTGCAGATGGGATAGGATTTAATATTATTTGGTAGAATCTTCATGCCCTTGAAATGTCCAGTACGTAGCCTAGCTATTGTAGAAGAGAGGTTTCTTGGGCAGTGGAGGTTAGGGATTGTTGCCTTGCTGAAGAGCTGATTATAGATCCTTCGCCTGGCTACAGCATTAACGTCTTTGAAGGTGGCTGTTAGTGGTTGGTCTTGGTCACGTGCCTCCTTTGCAAGGGCATCTTCACATTCATTTCCCTCAATTCCGACATGAGCTGGGATCCACTGGAGAATGCAGGTTGTCTTGAGTGAGTGGAGAAAAAAATTAATTTCTTGTGTCAGTCTTGTCATACCGTTACGTATGGCTTCAAGTGCTGATTTTGAGTCGGAAAAAATCACGATTTCTTCTATTAGGTCTTCAGGAGTAGGGGAAGAAAGACAATGAGCAAGAGCCTCTTTAATAGCAACAAGTTCGCTAGTAAAGTTTGAGGCGATTTGGCCAGTGGGTATTTTAAGCTTGACATTATTTCCTGAGGGATAAATGATGGAGATTCCTGCGCCACCTCTATTACAGTCAATGTCAGAGGAACCATCTGTGTGAATTAATACACTGTTTTCTTTTGCAAGTGAACGAATAGTGTCTTCGCCTTTCTGTAATAACATTTGATTTG